>NC_142929.1:193767062-193962062 GCF_046866305.1 Octopus bimaculoides | reverse complement strand
TTATAAAGATTTTATCCTATTTTAAAATTTTATATATATATATGTATATATATATTTATTAATAATACACAGACACACACACACATATTCTTTTCTTTTATTCTTTTATTTGTTTCAGTCATTTGACTGACTGCGGCC
The DNA here is from genome assembly GCF_046866305.1 of Octopus bimaculoides. Taxonomy (NCBI): domain Eukaryota; kingdom Metazoa; phylum Mollusca; class Cephalopoda; order Octopoda; family Octopodidae; genus Octopus; species Octopus bimaculoides. The sequence goes on along the minus strand of NC_142929.1, from coordinate 193,961,924 downwards.
ATGCTGGAGCACCGCCTTTACTCAGGCCTAGTACTTATTCTATTGGGGTCTTTTGCTGAACCGCTAAGCTACAGGGATGTAAACACACCAACATCAGTTGCCAAGCGATGGGTGGGGGTGGGGGGTCAAACACAGACACACATACATACATACATATATATATATACATATATACAATGGGCTTCTTTCAGTTTCTGTCTACCAAATCCACTCACAAGGCTTTGGTCAGCCTGAGTGGATTTGGTAGAAGGCATTTGCACAAGGTGCCATGGAGTGGGACTGAACCCAGAACCATGTGGTTCGTAAGCAAGCTACTTTCCACACAGCCAGTCCTGCACCTATATATATATATATATATCATCATCATCGTTTAACGTCCGCCTTCCATGCTAGCATGGGTTGGACGATTTGACTGAGGACTGGTGAAACCGGATGGCAACACCAGGCTCCAATCTAATTTGGCAGAGTTTCTACAGCTGGATACCCTTCCTAACGCCAACCACTCAGAGAGTGTAGTGGGTGCTTTTACGTGTCACCCGCACGAAAACGGCCACGCTCGAAATGGTGTCTTTTATGTGCCACCCGCACAAGAGCCAGTCCAGGGGCACCGGCAACGATCTCGCTCGAAAAACCTCATGTGTCACTCGCACAAGAGCCAGTCCATGAGCACTGGCAACGATCTCGCACGAAAGATATCATGTGTCGCTCGCACATGAGCCAGTCCGGGGGCACTGGCAAACGATCCCGCTCGAAAAACCTCATGTGTCACCCGCAAGCCGGCCCAGGGGCACCGGCAACGATCTCGCTCGAAAGATTTCATGTGTCGCCCGCACATGAGCCAATATATATATATATATATATATATATATATACATATATATATATATATATAGCTGGGGTGGATGCTCTGATAGTGTAGCTGCTAGAATAAGAATAGCCTGGGTAAAGTTCAGAGAGCTTCTACTTCTGTTGGTGACAAAGGGCCTCTCGCTCAGAGTAAAAAGCAGACTGTATGATGCATGTGTATGAACAGCCATGCTACATGGTAGTGAAACATGGGCTGTGACTGCTGGGGACATGCGTAAGCTTGCAAGGAATGAAGCCAGTATGCTCCGAAGGATGTATAATGTCAGTGTGCATACACGACAGAGTGTAAGCACCCTGAGAGAAAAGTTGGACCTAAGAAGCCTCAGTTGTAGTGTGCAAGAGAGACGATTGCGTTGGTATGGTCATGTGGCGAGAATGGATGAGGATAGCTGTGTGTAAAAGTGTCACACCCTAGCAATTGAGGGAACCTGTGGAAGAGGTAGACCCAGGAAGGCCTGGGATGAGGTGGTGAGTCACGACCTTCAAACATTGGGCCTTACCAAAGAAATGACTAGTGACCGAGACCTTTGGAGATATGTTGTGCTTGAGAAGACCTGACAAGCCAAGTGAGACCATAGCCCTTGGCCTATGCCAGTGGGTGTAACCAGCCAACTTATGAATACCCCTCATTCATTGGACAATAAAATTTGCTTGCGAATTGAGGCAAATCAAAATTGCTGACGTGGCCGATGACAGTACCACCTGATTGGCACTTGTGCCAGTGGAATATTAAAAGCACATCCAAGCATGATTGTTGTCAGGGCCACAGATTGGCTCCCGTGCCAGTGGCATGTGAAAAGCAGCATTCGAGCGCGAGTGTTGCCAGCGTCGCCTTACCGGCACATGTGCCGGTGACATGTGAAAAACAACATTTGAGTGTGGTTGTTGCCAGTGCCGCTAGACTGACGCCCATGCAGGTAGCATGTAAAAACTCCTCTTGAGCGTGGTCGTTGCCAGTACCGCCTGACTGGCCCTCGTGCCAGTGGCACGTAAAAGCACCCACTACACTCTCTGAGTGGTTGGTGTTAGGAAGGGCATTCAGCTGTAGAAACTCTGCCAGATCAGATTGGAGCCTGGTGTAGCCATCTGGTTCACCAGTCCTCAGTCAAATCGTCCAATCCATGCCAGCATGGAAAACAGACATTAAACGATGATGATGATGATGATGATGATGATATATATATATATATATATATATATATATATATAAGTCAGTAAATAGTGGGGTTGTGTTAACCGCACGTGGAGAAATAATAGGAAAATGAAAAAAAGCCAGAATGCTGAACTGGAAGCATAATTTAATAAAGATTTTTTCTAACCGGTTTTCATTGCGAAGAAGCAAATTATCAAGAAGAAGGAGAATGAAAATGTTTTTTTTACAAAGAAGTACAAAATGAAGAAAATAATATATAAAACAATAATATATAAAAAAATAAATATACCCATACATTATATTGTCTTTGAGCTTTTGTAGTTCAATAGTAGTTCATGTATAAATTGGTAGGAAAAATAAGGATGCATGAGAGTTGAGAGTTTTGTTAGGTTTAAAAATAGGGTTAAAAGTTTGTGTTAAGCAGGAAATGTGGTGTCAAAACAGGAAGTGTGTGTAAGGGGAGACAAGTGTTTTTAGTTAGAGTTATGAACTCTTTTTTTCTCAACAGGAAGTTTGTGTCTGTTCATAGAGAAAAACTTCTATATCGGACAGATGAGCCTCCCATTACGTAGAAGAGTAGCTGTCCATAAGGAACAAATAAACTTCCCTCAATACCGCCAAATTCCACTCAGTGGCCACATAGACTCTTGCACCAGAAACAAAAACCCTAAATTCATTATATTCCCTTTCTATCAATGTAAAGACAGAATCTCCACACAAGAAAGAATCAACAAGGAGAATCTTTTCATAGAGAAATTCCAACCATTTCTTAACACACACACCCCTCAGTGACCTTATTTCTCTATGAACAAACACAAACTTCCTGTTGGGAAAAAAAGAGTTCATAACTCCAACTAAAAACACTTGTCTCCCCTTACACACACTTCCTGTTTTGACACCACATTTCCTGCTTAACATAAACTTTTAACCCTTTTTTTAAACCTAACAAAACTCTCAACTCTCATGCATCCTTATTTTTCCTACCAATTTATACATGAACTACTATTGAACTACAAAAGCTCAAAGACAATATAATGTATGGGTATATTTATTTTTTTATATATTATTGTTTTATATATTATTTTCTTCATTTTGTACTTCTTTGTAAAAAAACATTTTCATTCTCCTTCTTCTTGATAATTTGCTTCTTCGCAATGAAAACCGGTTAGAAAAAATCTTTATTAAATTATGCTTCCAGTTCAGCATTCTGGCTTTTTTTCATTTTCCTATATATATATATATATATATATATATATATATATATATATATATATATATATATATATACTATATATAAAACAGAGATGTGTGTGTAATCGCTTATCACGTGAAAACGGCTTCAACATTTACTTCCATACTTGTGATACATGAATAATTTGACCTCGGATAAATCTTAGGCTCTTCATTTGATTTTTTTTTTTATCTCTAATTAAAAATAAATAATATTGCTTTATATTTAAGATTCACTTCTTTAAAAAGGTTTCTCAATGTCAACTTCCGGTACGGACGTGAAAAAACGGTGACGTCTCTCACTCTCTATTACGATCAATTACTGAAACACATATTTACGAAGTTCATAAATTTAAATATTCCGTACAAAATAGTTTTTAACGTGCTTTTTTATTTATACGATTTTGGGGCGTTCCATGTTCATCTCATTCATTCTTTGCAATGTTCTCTCTCTCTCTCTCTCTCTCTCTCTCTCTCTCTCTCATTTACACACTCCAGGTTTGATTTCGTTCCGAACTCATACACTTCGTTAATTTCCGTAAATAAATTTTTTATTATTTTTTTTTTTGGCACGCCGTGTTCACCTCTATGTATTCGTAGTGAATCATACACTCACGTGTGTTTATGTATGTGTGTGAGTGAAGGGGTGTGTTGTGATGTCTACGTACATACATAAATACATATGCATACATCTTTTCTGTGTGTATATCTGCATGTGTGTGTGTGTGTGAGAGAGAGAGAGAGAGAGACAGAGAGATGTTTCAATGACTCTCTCTCTCTCTCACACACACACTCACACATACGTAGAAGAAATGTATGACTATTTATGTATGTACATATAATTTTCGACACACCTCTTCACTGGCTCTGTCTGTCTCTCTCTCTCTCTCTGTCTCTGTCTGTCTGTCTGTGTCTCTCTCTCTCACACACACACAGCACACACGCGCATACACACGTGTGTCTTTGTAAGAGACAGAGTGTGAGTGAGTCAAGGGGTGTGTTGTCATATGCATCCCTCACTTTTGGATGTATGTGTGTGAGACAGAGTGAGAGAGCGGTGTGTATGTAGTATTTACTCTCTCTCTCTCTCTCATACACACGCACACACACACACACACACACACACACACACAAAGATGTATGCTTATTTATACATGTATGTATACATGACAACAAACCTCTCTCTCTCTCTCACACACACATACACGTCCATTTCATCTGATGTGTGATACTCTGTGTGTGTGCATTTAATCCCCATTTTAATTTTCGTAAAAGTTTCCAAGTACCAATGAGGCTTTTTGGCGCATCTTCAATTTTCCAATTCATGAGAGGTGCCCAGTCATCATTCATCTGAGAGTCCATCTACAGAATGTCCTCAGATTTCTATACAGCATATTTTGCTTTTTTCCTTCCAGTATATAAGCAACAATTTCATTCCCGGGCAACGCCGGGTTCCTCAGCTAGTATATTATAAATATAATATCAATAGGCATGGCTGTGTGGTAAGAAGCTTGCTTCCCAACTACACGGGTGTTCAGTCCCACTACATGTTGGTGGCATGGGTGCCACTCAGACAGCACTGGCATCAGCCATCACTACAATTTCACTCAGTTCAACAGGTCTTCACAAGCACAGCATATCACCCAATGATTGAAGGGTGCTTGTATGTATGTATATTTATATATATATTTTTGTGTGTGTCTTTGTATGTGTTTGTCACCCCACCACCACCACCACTTGACAACTGATGTGTTTATGTCCCCATATCCTAACAGTTTGGCAAAAGGGAATGTGAAAGTTTCAAAATTTTGCAAAAGCATCTCCGTTTTAAGGATAGAAAAGATAAAAGTCTACAAAGATCCGAGACTAAATTTTCGTGCAAATCTACGAATAAAGTCTTCCAAATATGGATGACTGTGTTTTTATACATCAAGGACAATACTCCCTAATGCAGTGTTTCCCAACCTATTTTCTCCCAGGCCCCACTATAACGTTGTGAAACTGAAGGTAACATTCTGACCAGTTATATACCTGTAATATACCACCACATGTAACTACATCCAAAACATGACAGTCTCCCTGAGTTTGATCTTGCCACTGACTGATCATTAGCACAAGTATTGAGTTCTATATTAGTTAATATTTGCTCCATGTATAATATCAAACTGTATATATTTACAGCCATTACACTGTGATATATAAATGTGTATGTGTGTGCATGTGAACGTGTGTATACAATATTTGTATAGAATACATTCACACACATATGAATATACATACATAAATGTACACACACACACAGCTGTTGTTTGTTAGTGTTGTTGTCGTTGTTTAGCTCCAGATCAGACCCAGATAGAGCAGAATTATAATCAAAGACATTCCAACCATAGCCCTCCGGTTGACATAGTTATGTAGTTTAAGAGAACGTGATATCATTAGAAGATTAGATGTGACAGTATCCCCACAGATGGAATTGCTCTGAACAAATTCTCTACTTACCTCACTCTCTTCAACCTGGTCTTCCTCTAACTCTGTTGCAGATGGTTCCGGTAGTATTTTCGCCAACTCTTTCTCCTGCTGAATGCGTTCTTCTAATCTCAAAAATGCTAAATTCCTCTCTTTGATCACATGATCGATCATGGAATCAGCGATTCTGCAAATCAGTTTGCTGTTATTCACTTCTCTGTTAACATTCTGCATTAACCAGGGCAAGAAACCCTCTTCGATATCTGAAGAACAAAATAATGACGACGATGATGATGATGATTTCTTGTATTGTCTACAAGGGCCCAAGATATGGTGGACAATGTCAAAGGATGAGATACAACACACATCGATCAGGGGAAAGCATTAAAGGGTACAACAAAAGGATATGTAAACAGAAAAATAATAAATAAACAGAATGCTCCAAAGTAGGGCACACTTAGGTAATTCATGGAACCCCCCCGCTCCCAGAAAAAAATGTCCCAGGTTTCTCTGGCATCCTCAAGACAGGGAAAGGGTCAGCTTCCAGTTTCTTTGCTCCCACTTCAAGCAGGTGTGTTCAGCCTCACCTGCTCTGATGCAGTGGCAGGCAGTGGGTAGTACGAAAACATCACTAGGACACTCAAGTAATTAATTAATTAACCACATTAATTAATAATATACAGAAAGATATAATTATTTATTGGAGTCTTTCAGTGTATTTAACTTTAAAGAATGGGTTGGGTGTAAAAAATAAAATTTTCTTGTAGATGTGTGTGTGTGTGTGTGTGTGTGTGTGCGTGTGTGTGTGTGTGTGTGTGTGTGCGTGTGTGTGTGTGTGTGTGGTGTGTTATCACATGAATGTATGGGTATATATGGTTTTACTCTTTTGTTACAGTCATTTGACTGTGGCCATGCTGGAGCACCACCTTTAGTTGAACAAATTGACCCCAGGACTTATTCTTTGTGAGCCTAGTACTTATTTTATTGGTCTCTTTTGCCTAGGTTAAGGGGGTGTAATCACACCAACATCGGTTGTCAAGCGATGGTGGGGAGACAAACACAGACACAGACCCAGGAAGACCTGGGATTAAGTGGTGAAGCACGACCTTCGAACGTTGGGCCTCACTGAGGCAATGACAAGTGACCAAGACCTTTGGAGATGTACTGCGCTTGAGAAGATCCAGCAAGCCAAATGAGACCATAACCGTGGCCTATGCCAGTGCAGCATAACCGGCCCATTTAAGAGTAGCCTTCAATCATTGGACAATAAACTATACCTGATAAGTAAAGTGAAGTTATTGCCATGGCCAATGCTAGTACTGCGTGACTGGCACCCATACCAGTGGCATGTAAAAAGCACCATTCAAGTGTGGTTGTTGCCAGTGCCACCTGACTGGCTCCTGTGCCGGTGGCACGTAAAAAGCATCAATCAAGTGTGGTCGATGCCACTACCACCTCATAGACCCTCTTGCCAGTGGCACGTAAAAAGTACCCACTACACCCTCAGAGTGGTTGGCATTAGGAAGAGCATCCAGCTGTAAAAACTTGCCAGATCAGATTGGGGCCTGGTACAGCTCCTTGGCTCATCAGTTCTCAGTCAAACCGTCCAACCCATGCCAGCATGGAAGTGGACATTAAACAACAATGACAACGACGATGATGATATATATATATATATATATATATATATATATATATATATATATATATATATATATATATATATATATATATATATATATATACATATATATACATACATATACATATATATATATACACATATATATACACACACACACACTACGTATTAGTGATAGAAAAGACAGAGAGAGGACACAGAATGTCTGTGGCCCACATATTGAAGTGTGTTGGTGAGTCGTGTCAGACAGTTGAGTGACCTGTCTTTGGCTGCGATCAAGAATGTCTGCAAGGGTAGCAGCAGCAATGTTCTCCAAATAAAGACAGTATGCCAAGCAGGGTCCCACCTGAGGGTCAGTCTTAGAAATACAATCTTAACTACGATGAAGTTGTATTTCAGGAGAAATTCTCCATAACAATAAAATCCAAACATTCATCATGATCTTTAGAGTCTCAGCTGAAGTTTTGTGGAGTTGGGTCCAAAAACGATTGTGTCTTTTTCCTATTGAAGAAGACAAGACTGATTCAACCACATTATAGGGCTCTGTTTAGGGAGTCTGTTTAGGTTTGGTATCAGGGTCTAAGGTGGAATGTGGATGGCCCAGGGGTGCTGAAGGTGAGGAAGGAATCAGGAATGGAATCATCTACATAGGGGTGATCATTTTTGGAGGTGACATCAAGTAAGGTTTTGATGCGGGGGTGTAGTCAACACTGAATTGTGAAGAGCGACAGGATTGATAGAGTGTGGGGGTTAAAGGGAACACCAGAAACCCATGTTGAGGTGATGCAATCTAACAGGAAGCCATTGATCTAAGGGATGAATGCAGTGCATTGTGGGCAGTTTCACTGGAGATTTGCATGCTGGGAATGCTAAAAAGTTTTAGAATTGTTGAGGATAATGGCATTGCTTTTAGCAAGTGCCCACTAGAGTAGGTCTGTAGTGGACCTGGCTTAATAAAACCAGTAGTGGTGGTCACTAGGTGGGAGGGGAGAGATTCAAAGTAATGGATAAAATTATTGTAAATGGTTGCTTCTGTCATCTTTGGGAATACGAGAGTAATGAGGGTCAGTAAAGCTACATTCTGTGGATAAGACAGACAGACAGACAAATTGAAGAGTTTAGCAAGGACAGGGATGGCATTGGGTCTATTAGTTGAAGGTAATACAAGGGGCTAGTGGCCCTTTATATTTGAAGTGACAAGAGGTGTTTGTAGTGGTGAATCTAGCAGAATAGAAAGTTTTGGAGAAGATTTAGGTTTTTGGGTGAAAGTAATGTGGAGGGTTTGTCAGAGAGAAAACTGCTTCCAGAACCATTTTGTTTGAGAAACGAAGAAAAGGAAGAATCCACAAAATTGAAAAAGACTCTCTTGGCAAGGGACCAAAAGGATTAGTGGCAGTTTGTGAGGTTGGAAGGCTCACAGACTGTGCAATGGATTGAGGCATCCTTCACCATGTTACAAGAACTGCAGGAGCAGGTAAAAGAGTGAATTTCTCCAAGTGTCTTGTTCCTTTTGCTACAGGTTTATATTGCGTGTAGGTTTTATATTTTGGCAAAAGATGAGTGAGAAATCAAATAACTCGTTTGATACTTTTGAACTGATAAACTCCATGTGATATTTTTGTTATGCCATAATACACAGACTCTCTCTTGTTATTCTTACTATCATAAAAACGATTAAATGGAAACAGGCTGACTGACCTTTTTCAACTGGGTCATAGAAATAACCATTATCTGAAAGTATTGCAAAGACTGTGGGTACAAGATCCCTCAGGTAACTCTGAGCAAAAGCCATGGCAGAAATCTTCTCAGCAGTTTCTTTCTCTCTCCTCATAACAGCAACTTGTTGTAACATTCTCATTTCCTGTTTTTGGGGGAAAAAAATGAAAAATTCAAAAATATATAAATAAATGGTGATGATGATGATGATGGTGATTTTTTAAAATTATCCACAGGCACATTGTTGAGGGGACATCACAAGGACAGGCAACAATTTGTATGAGGATTTACAGAAAGGGAAAAAGAAATGGAAAAGACAGTGAAATGTGATACAAGTCTACGAAGTTTGTAATAATATGAGTGATGCAATCCCCCTGATACAGGAGAAACTCCAACAAGGGTCAAACAAGGAACCCCACAAATCCAGAATCCCCCTGACTACCAAAGTCACAAGCCCTCTCTCCTGTTCTCCAATCTACAAGCGCTTAGAGTAGGGCCATTCCCTCTAACAGTTTTCACCAAAGTCACCCATCTTTTCACAAAGTCGGTGGGAGGCAGCACTTCTCTCTCTTCCCTCACTTTCCTTTTTGAATGAAACTTTAAAAAGTTGATGAGAGCTTGACCAACGAGGAATGTGTTTTTCCTCAATTCTTTCAGCTTCGTCCACCACATAACCTCTTTTGCCTCTTGTGGTGGGCAGTGGAGCAGTCTTCACAATGGATTCGGCCAATAGTCAGATTTGTTCCACACATGGCACACAAGTCAGCAATATTTGGACCCTGCATGAATGTGTGCAGAACGGTTCCATTGTTCTGAGTGTGTCTCAGACAGTCCTGCCTCACAGCAAAAGATAATGAAATTTCTAGAATTCCATCACAAATGGAGGATTTAGGCTTTTATAGATCTGTTGTTGTTGTTGTTGTTGTTGTTGTTGTTGTTTGGCCCTGAGTCATCCTTGACCGATTAAGAAGTAAATCTAAGATGAAAGCTCTTCCAGCCAAAAGTCCAAGAGTCTTCACTGACCAAATTCTCCTCATTCCTGATACCATGTTTAATTAACTTCATCATCCTACTCTGCTTCCTCTGTTCCTCCTCCTCCTCCTCCTAGTCATCATCATCATCACCATCACCAATTAATGTCTGTTTTCCATGCTGGTATGGTCATTTGGACAGTTTGAAGGAACCTGGTTTCAATGCCAGCTTTTGCATGGTTTCTATGGTCAGGCACCCTTCTTGATGTCAACTACTTGACAGTGTGTCCCGGGTGCTTTTGCTGTACCATTGGCACATATGAGGTTGCCAAGTAACTTCCAAGAAAAGGAAAGGAAAGGCAAAAAGCACCCCTCCCCCACCCACCCACTCACTCAGTTCAGTTGGGTGTGAAGTGTTTGACGTGTGGGAAGAGGTGGCTTTATACCTCTTTGTCGTTTGGGGATGTTAAAGTGTAATAGAGATGTCTTGCTATAGTGAGGTTCTCTGGCAACCCCTGCACTTCACTTCATTACCCATATTATGTCCTAGCCTCACACTAAGCATTTCCCCAATCATTCTTCACCAGAATATCAGTCATCTGGAAATTCCCTCCAAGTGGCACATCAGTCTCAGCAGTCTCAGAGACCCTGACAAGCCCATGGGCACAACCCCTTCCTCCAGACCAACAAGACAAGACAAAACATCCCATTCTACACCTAAACGTCCCTACATTTCCTTGATAACAATAAATAAGTTTGATAACAATGAACAAGGTTTACCTTTTCTTCCACTTTTCTCCTGTTTTGCTCTTCCAGTCGTTGTTGTTCTGCAAGTTCAGCGTTACGCAACTCAATATACTGGCGCTGCTGCTTCCTCAAATTAGCCAATTCTTCCTCTTCTAATACTTCAATCAAAGACTGTTCAACTGTTTTCCCAACCAGCACTTCCAATATTGGTTGCACTTCGATACTGAAATCAAATAACTGGCCACGAGAAATAAAAGCAACAGACGTAGAGATATTAACAACATATGGAAATAAGGAGTTCGATTTTTGGCTCAAGGCCAGCAACTTTTGGGGAGCTGGGGGTAAGGGAATTGCATCAACTCCAGTACGCAACTGGTACTTAATTTATCGACCCCAAAAGGATGAAAGGCAAGTCAACCTCAGTGGAATTTGAATTCAGAACATAAAGACAAATAAAACTCCACAATGCATTTTGCCCAGCATGCTAACCATCCTGCAGGATTATCACTTGAAGAGATGCATAAACAAAAATGAAGTCCACAAAGTTAAACAAGATCAGAGCTTATTGACCCAGAACTATCAAGCCAATGTGATGGAAAATGGAGTCGACCCAAAGTGCTGATAGTGCAGCGGTAGGATTGAAACAGTCAACCACTTAATCTCTGGGTGTAAGGTTTTAGCACTTCATCATCATCATCATCATCATCATCGTTTAACGTCCGCTTTCCATGCTAGCATGGGTTGGACGATTTGACTGAGGACTGGTGAAACCGGATGGCAACACCAGGCTCCAGTCTGATCTGGCAGAGTTTCTACAGCTGGATGCCCTTCCTGACGCCAACCACTCAGAGAAGCACTTGTATAATATAAATCAAGGCATGGCAGGGCTGGCCTATTTTCTCTGCCACTCTAACAATTATTAATGCTCTACTCATTCAGCTGTTCTCAATCGGGGTCCATATGACTCTTGGCAGGGTGCCTAGAAGATTTTGTTATTAAAATTTATTTGTAATGAATTGTTCGAAAATATAAGGACACAGATCGTGTCGTATAGCCAGCTGGAGACGATGTCTCCTGGGGCTAAATTACTGCAACATTCGTCCAAAACCAGGACTGCCATGTTATGTTGGCAACACAATCTTTACTCCAAGAGTACTGTTGCTGAATATCTCTCTTGTTGTGATGAGATTTAAAAAACAGTAATTTCCTAAAATGGTTGAATTTCCTGCAATCCCTAAAATACTTTAACAATTTCTTATTAATATTTAATCATAAAAAATATGATAGGAATTTTTAAAACATTGAATGGCTATGAGGGCCCAGTCGAGTAAAATAGGAACCAAAGGGGTCCCCAGGCAAAAAATGGTTGAGAACCACTGCTCTACTGAGCTTTGGTGCCAACCGACCAATCTCTAATAACAAATAAATGGAGCCATTGAAGTATTTGTTGAAAGATAAGACATACCTCTCCATCAAGTATCTGTGTTGCAGCATCAATTCCAGTTTTGGCCGGGACATATAAAGGTGTTGGGGGACGATCTAGAAAGTAATCGGTTTGAATGTCAACATCAGCCTCTTCAACACGGTCAGAGATTTCTTCAAGATAAAGCTCAGTTTGAACATCAATGTGTTTTCTACCGGGGACTGGTTCTGGGGTTAGCCTCTCAAACTGTTCCTTAGCACGTCTTCTTGCATTAGCTCTTCGCTTAGCTTCTTGCCGACGTTGGGCCTCTAAAGGATCTGGTTGAGCTTGCTAAAAAAATGTTTAAAAAATATCATATTGTTTACATCACAAGAATTTAAAAACTTCAAGAGAATGGTGAAACTTTTAACGGTGAAACTTGAAGCAAGATAAAGCTATGAACAACAGCATGCGAATCATCATCATCATCATCATCATTTAACATCTGTTGTCCATGCTGGCATGGGTTGGACAGTGTGACCAGAGCTGGTGGACTGGGAAGCTGCACCAGACTCCAGTCTGATTTCAGATGGTTTCTGCAGTGAATATTGGGTTTAAAAACTCTTTGGATAGAAAAGTTGATTTTTTTCCTATCCAAAGAGTTTTTTAATTAAGCACTATCATTTACTGTTGTTGTTTTCACCAACCAATTTCCAGTGCCAGGCATTAATCAGTTTGAGACTATGCTAGAAGACATGGGCAAGACAGTCTTCTTAATTGCACAGCCATGCCTGGGGCTACATTTAGTGGAACCATCCATAATCCACTGTTTCAATGCTGTATTTTATTTTCTTGTTTGCAGCAACAATAACATCCTCTCAAACTCACACTTCCATTCCCAACACCACAAAACTGAAACGACCATATCTCTCTTTCCTTGAACAACTTCTGGAGACTTTCATCTCACATCAGCTGTTTTTCCATCTTCTATGTGTATATGTATACATATGTGTATTCATCCAAATAATACAGTATCGCCTGATGAAATGAATCAATGATGATGATCAACCGAATACCCACGGATAATACAGACTATACTCTACTAACCCCAAGGAGACTGACTCTGATGTCAAAATCATGGGATTTGTGGAAAAGTGTGTAGGGATGTATTAAATATTTATAATTTCCATCCTAGAATTATTGTTGTTATTATATTTTGGATCCCACATTATATCGGTGTAACCATGATGCAACCCTGAACAATCTGACTCCCTGGTCAGCAGCATTAGTTGGGAGCTGGCATAAGGAAATAAGAGCTTTATTTGCATATCGTTAGCATTACCATAAACGAATTTAAAAGACACATGTGTGTATATATGTAAATGTATGTGTGTATCATTCATCATCATCATCATCATTTAATATCTGTTGTCCATGCTGGCATGAGTTGGACGGTTTGACGAGGGCTGGCAAGGCTGGAAGGCTGCACCAGACTCCAATCTGATTTGGCATGGTTTTCTATGGCTGGATGCCCTTCCTAATGCCAACCACTCTGAGAGTGTAATGGGTGCTTTTACGTGCCACTGGCAAGGGTGCCATTTGTGTGACACCAGTATCTGTCATGAGTGTGTATATGTATGCATTTGCTTTATATATGTTTGCTTTTAACAAATGCTTTCGAATGAAGTCCCTTATAGTATTTGTTTCATCCAAGTTGCAAAGACAATCCCTTGTTCCTCTGACTGCCCTAAGTACAGGGATCCAATAACAGTGAACCTCAGCTAAACCTGTGACCGATGACACAATGGTTTGGCAAAGTGAGATATAAAATAAACAAACAAAGATTCATAACAACAATCAATAATCAATCAATAATATTTCTTAATTAAGAGTTAACTCTTTAGCATTCACATCACTCTCTCTAATGTGTGTGTGTAGTGAAGGTGTGTGGGTATTTGGCTCCTCACAATCGTAAGTTCATGAGTTCAATACCTAGCAGCATGTTGTGTCCTTGAGCAAGACACTTTATTTCACCTCCCCCTCCAGTCCACTCAACTGGTAAAAATGAGTTGTACCTGTAATTGAAAAAGGGCCAACCTTGTGACATCCTTTGTCATGCTGAATCGCCCTGAGAACTACATTAATGGTATATGTGCTTGTGGAGTACTCAGCCACATTGATTTCACGAGCAAGCTGTTCTGTGAATCAAAGCAACAGGAACCTCCATTATCATAATCGACGGAGTGCCAACGAGTATATATTTACATTGTTTTGAATTAATCATGATGCGTGTGATTGTTTATTATTAGAACAACATTGTAGGGTAGGTGTGAGGGGCCAAATCAGGCTGGTTTGAAAATAAAACAGATAAAATAATCGGGCTGGATATGCTTGGCTAAAATGCTAAAGGATTAATTGGCAACAATCATGTAAAGGGAGATAACTCGAGTGGTGACTAGGCATAGGAGTGGCTGTGTGGTAAGTAGCTTGCTTACCAACCACATGGTTTCGGGTTCAGTCCCACTGCCTGGCACCTTGGGCAACTGTCTTCTTCTATAGCTTCGGGCCGACCAAAGCCTTCTGAGTGGATTAGGTAGACGGAAACTGACAGAAGCCCATCATATATATATATATATATATATATATATATATATATATATATATGATGGGCTTCTGTCAGTTTCCGTCTACCTATGTATTATGTGTGTGTGTGTGTGTGTGTATATATTTGTGTGTCTGTGTTTGTCTCTCCAACATCGCTTGACAACCGATGCTGGTGTGTTTATATCCCCGTAACTTAGCGGTTCGGCAAAAGTGACCGATAGAATAAGTATTAGGCTTACAAGGAATAAGTCCTGGGGTCGATTAGCTCGACTAAAGGCGGTGCTCCAGCATGGCCACAGCCAAATGACTGAAACAAGTAAAAGAGTAAAAGGGTACATATATATATACTTACAGCAGGTATAGTACTAAGTGCATATGTGTTTCCGCGTACCACTCGTCGGTCGTACATAATATTGCTGTACATAGGTACCTCCCTTGTGAGACAGAGAAACAAAACAATTATAAACACATCATTCATCAAAGTGGAAAAAAGTAGGAGGAGGTCCGGTGGTTAAAGTGTTCGGCTCTTGGTTGTAAGGTTAAGCATTTAGTTCCTGGGCAGGATGGTGTGTTGTGGTTTTCAGTAAAACAGCTTATTGCTGCAGTCTACTCAGCTGTAAATGAGTACCAACCAGGGACCGGATGCAGCCGTCTCTTCCCTGGATGTTCAACTGGGTCGAGAGTAGGGTGGGGAAGGTGGGGGGGGGGGCTGAGAAGGTGTCAATGTCTGTTCACAACTAAAGAGACAGTGAAAACAATTGAGGAGAGTAGAGTACAGGCCTCCGAGTGATTAAGAGTCAGGGAGTGATATCCCCAAACATTGAGATGTAAAAGAAACACACACAATTAGTGTTGTATAGCTGTAGTCATGATCACATATATAGAAGAGGCATATACGAACATACACAGAGTTTATGGAGCCAACACACACATTGAGGAACTATATTATGGAAGTCCTTTATCAAGTTCAGCAAATATGGCTGTGTGGTTAACTCTTTCACTTTGTAATTGCATGATTTGGGTTTTAATCTAATAGTGTGGCACCTTAAGCACAGCCCCATGTTGATCAAAGCCAAATGAATGGAATTTGTTAGATGGAAGAACCCATTGCTGTTGTAGGGTGGGTAGATATATTCAGTCAAGACCAAATTTAAGACCACTGCACCCTGGGTTTAGGGTGGAAGCTTCTCCACAGCCCTCTCTGTAGAAAGAAACATTCAGGCTATGCCCTCCTTGCTGTTCACTTAAGAAAAGGGCCATCAGTCATGTCTTTCAATCCTTCTGTAATACAAAACACATGAGAATCCACCACATGGAGGAGTCGTGCCACCAATCATAGCTTGGTTTGGAACTTGCACCCAACTCTAGAATTTTAATACATCTTCGTATAATTTCTTTATGATGCAGTTTATACCAAGTGATGAGGTGGGGGTGGTGATGGTGAGATGGTAGTGGTGGTGGTGGTGGTGGTAGTCCATTGCCTTGTACATAGGAAAATAACCAAAAGAATACACATATGAAAGTGTGTGTGGCTGTGTATATGTACATGTGTGCATATGTACATGTGCGTGTGTTTATATGCGTGTCTCTGGGTGTGAGTATATACATGTACATGAATGCAGTCAAATCTTATCCCCTGGATAATTACTGGTATGTACTTACTCAGCTGCTGGTGCCAGTGGCTTCTCCTTGTATTTCTTGCGATGAGATACCACCCGGGGTTGACTGGAGAATGTATACGGAGGAGCATCAGCACCAGCTCGTCTTTGCGGCAACACAGACATCGTCACTACCGGAAATTCTGAAACACATATACATACATACATATATATATGTGTGTGTGTGTGTATATAATCAATGTGCAATGCAGTGTAAGTCAGAGGAAATGAAATAAATTAAAACATTACAAAGCCTTCTTGTGTATTAAATAGGAATGCAAACACTTCTTTCTATGCTATTGTTATGTGGCATGAAGAGGGATGAAGTCTCCTGATGGACTGTTTCAAAGTTTGTTAACAGCTCCTCAGAAAAGTAGACAAGGCTTCCTCCCTGATAAATTAAACAAATTACTATGGTGATCACTTAATCCATGACAACTTTTATAAGCAGCTGATCAATGCTATTGACTGGGGGGGGGGGGATGGGTAGATCTTCTCTGAGAAGACAGGACAAAAAGATTAGTGGTATGATGTGGGGAGCAGGAACAGGTTTGCTGTTGTGAAGGATGTTCATGATTATTTCATTTTGCATGGATGGACGGGGAAACTGTAAGTGGCCACATTGCTCGATTTTCCAAGTTAGACCCTGCTTACTGTGTTCCCTTCACTGAGGATCCGGCTGGGTTGACATCTTGCATTGGTCAAGCATATGTCACATGTTCAGGGCGGATGGGGTGGTGGTGTCTCATGGAGATGAGGACTGACTGGTCGCCTGGAGGACCAGAGAATATATTGACAAATGGTGGATACAACATGCTGCAGTCGTGAAGAGAAGAGAGTGTAGATATGAAAGAATCAGGAAGGGAGGAATGGTAAGGCTTCAAGAATGGAAAGAGAGTAAGAGGGATATAGACATGGAAGTAATAAGACAACATCATTAGAATAACGAGGGATACAAATAGCTAAAGGGGTACTGCAAGATGATAGGAGAAAGGAGAGAGGGAAAGTTACTATAGAGTACAAGGAGAAAATTAGGAAGGTGTTTGAGAACGAAAATTAAATCAGCACTCAACTACCAACATGGCTGAAAAAGAGTGGTGCAAGTGTGAAGGTAGAACACCTACCAAAAGTCAGCATTGCTTGGAACTGCAAGAATTCTTTACAAGGTTTTGAAGCATGGCCAATAAACAAGTGTCACCTTAGTCTGCTGGCTGTGGACAGCTGACCCCCTTTCCGTCATACCCAGCAAAATAAGCTGTGAGTTTTCATCACAATGAGAATAGTGATTTCATTTATTTGCCACAAGGGTAAAGGACGAGGGGGACAATACAAAGACAGACATAAAGTGTAGTAGGGGCTTTCATAGGAAATAAACATAATATACAAAGGTTTAAGAAAGAGAAAAAGGTGGGAGGGGAGGATGATGGAGATGTGGCCCTCCTGATACAGGAAGGCCTCTAGGGATAATCGAGGAACCCCACTGTCTGAGATTTCCCTAAACATCAAGAGCAAGTGTCCTCTCCAAATCACTGGTCTACACTTAGAGAGGTACCATCCTCTCTTGCCATTTTTGCAACTTTCACCCACCTTTCAATAAACTCACTCGAGGACAGCACTTCCTTCTCCGCTCTTAATTTCCTTTTCAAGTGAAACTTGAAGAAGTCAATGAGACTTCCTCTACCAAAGAGGAATGGATCTGCCCTCATGCCTTGTCCACCAAACAACCTCTTTCACCACAGCCACCAGCCAAAGGAAAACTGCCTTGCCAACCTGATTAGAGGAAGGTGGTGGGGCAATCATCAGCTGATAGATGGATCCATCCCACATGTGACAGCAGCTGTTTGACATAACCCCACAAATCAGCAATTTCCAGACACTGAACAAGTGTATGCAAAACAGTTTTGTCCCTCTGCGCACACCTCAGTGATTGTTGAGTCTATCTTGAACCGGCAGCACCCCACTGTAGCACTGCCAGGTCAAGGACATCTGGAAATTATCCATGATTGTTCGTGAACAGAAAGTTCTCCAGAATAGACCAGCCAGTTCATTTTCAGTGGCACCCAGTGTCACACTTCTCCTTTACTAATCCTCTATAAATTTCTTAAGCGGGACATCCCCCAATCCCATTGCCCGACTGGTGGGGGGCTGTGGGCCCCTGACAATATTCTAGGTGCCAGGTGCCCAGTCTCAGTTTTTTCTTCACCCAGGACTACAGCTCTGTTAAGGAGATGAACTGCAGAAAGACATACCTCACAAATGGAGCCCAAACATGTTTACCATCCAGAAATCATTGCAGGTGGTGTAACCCAAAAGCATGTCTGCACATTAGGAGCCACAGCATAACTAATCTGCTACTCAGAGGATGCTGGCAACAGATACAAGTGTACGTTGTCTACAAAGTATGGAACAACATGAGTGATGCAATCCCCCTGATACAGGAGAAACTCCAACAAGGGTCAATCAAGGAACCCCACAGATCCAGAATCCCCGTGACTACCAAAGTCACGAGCCCTCTCTCCTGTTCTCCAATCTACAAGTGCTTAAGAGTAGGGCCATTCCCTCTAACAGTTTTCACCAAAGTCACCCATCTTTTCCACAAAGTCGGTGGGAGGCAGCACTTCTCTCTCCTCCCTCACTTTCCTTTTTGAATGAAACTTTAAAAAAGTTGATGACAGCTTGACCAACGAGGAATGTGTTTTTTCCTCAATTCTTTCAGCTTCGTCCACCACATAACCTCTTTTGCCTCTGGACAGGGGAACACTGCTTGCTCTCTGCCTTGTTAAGGATGGGTGGTGGGATGATTCTCAAAATGGATTCAGTTGATAGATTCGTCCCCGGCCCCCCAGTTTGACATAACTCCACAAGTGAGCAATACTCAGACACTGCACAAGTGTGCAGAACAGCTTCGCCTCTCCTCTTACTCTCTCTACCAACACTTCAGATAAGTTATCGCTTTCTACCTTTCTCCTTCCATCTGACTTTTCTTGTCTCTTCATAGACTCCCTCCCTATTTCAAATCCTTTCACTCTTCTTCCTATTTTTCGATTCCTCCATTTCTTACATAAAACCCTAGGCGTGGAGCAGGTTTCAGACAGTAAAGCACAATTGCTTTCGCTGATCTTTTTCGTTCCAGTTGTTTCTCTTCCTTTAATGACTTTGCTATTCAACTCACTGACGATGATGAAATACCAGTAATATAAGCCTATTCAATAGAGTCAGCCAGTCTTATAAATTGATTTCTTACTTAGGTACATGTTCGGTTATTTATAAAGAATTATAAGAATTTCTCAAAGAAGGACTGAGGTTCTGTGACATTCCTATCTTTCTCAAGATATTTAGCAGCGTTAATAACACATCTAAGGTTGTGGACCCTAGAGAACCAGTGGTACATTGTGCCTACCTCGTGTCCTAAAACCTATACAGCAAAATAAAAAAATGCTGCCCGTAACAAAATCGCCGGAACTGACAGCCTCTAATCTCCTCCCCAGCTACACTATTGAAAAGAAATTAGGGCAATTCGGATACAAATCCCCCACCCCACCCAAGACTCATTAATTACGGCTGCTCTACCCTGCTAATTAGGGCCCACATTATTTTTCGCAACTTGTCAGTAAAAATAATTACCAAAATTATTTCATTCAGTGATATGTTCCAAGGAAACGAAAATATCCATGTGGATTATGTTTAGAACGAAGCAACTTAGAGGTGTCGAGTTCAAATCCTTACAAGTATTCCGTCAACTATGGACACGGGACCCGAATTCTTGCTCCTACTCCATTTTCTGCTATAATCCTGTTCATATCTCCGATGCTCTTCTCTAAGAGAAGTAAATCAATTCAGTTCTTTATAGGTACTTTATCAATCAATCAATCCTGGAAGGATGCAAAGTCGACCTTGAATAGATTTGAACTCAGAATGTATAGGTTTTCAGTCACATTGTTAAATAACTAGACACTTTAATTACTCTAGTGCTCATCGCCGTCCAAATATTCGGGTTTCTGGCCGTGTCTCCTCTGACGGTGTTGGCGGGGAAAGACCATTCTGACTTGTAATTAAAGGGAGAGAACCGAAGGGAAAATTTTGAAACATTTTGGGTTTAGAGAAGAGAAACGAGATTGTGTGATGTTCATGCCTTTTTTTTAAAAAAGATAATTTACAATTTATGTAAGAGATGTAACCGCAACCGGAAATTGAAACCGGTTCTCTGAGATCTTTCTACTTTACAATTAAGAACACTATTTAGCAAATATTTTGCATCAAGAAATAGATTTCTTCAATAAAACTAATTAAAAATTAATATGTAGGATAAAAAATATTACAAAAAATACTATTAAAGAGGAAATACAATTTTACACAATAATATTTTCGTAGATGTTTTAGTTATGATGTTATTGTCGAGGAGTTTGTTAAATCGCTCTCCGCCACTCCACAACATAGCAGTAAATATTATAAAGAAGGAATATTTTAGTCGACCAACCTAACTGTCTTGGCGCCAAATTTCTTTCTCACCTCTTTAGAAATGTTAGAAATGTTCCAATTTAAAAAACAAACAAAAACAATGAATGTTGTTTGTTGTTAGGTTGCTAAGGAGATATTTCGGAGCACAGAAAATGTAATTCTTCACTATGATTGGTTAAAATGTCGCTGTTTGTCATTTATTTCTTTTGAGCAATATTGCACAAAATATAATGAACAAAAAAGAATTAGTGTTGCTAGTAATTTAATTTCTACATTAAAATATAAAAGATAATGAAGTTTTATTTCAATAATACTATTTATAAATTTATTGTAACTTCACCTTGGTAAATGTTATCAAAATGGCTTCATCGGCTGAGGACGACGACGGAAAGAACCGATTAAATAATGAAATAAAAGCTGAACCGACTTTATTGGCAGTAAATAATGATGATGACAAGCAGATTACGAATCAGCGAAATAATAGACTGTCTAATTTAAAAGGTATTTTCTATTTTTATGTTAATTTATTATTGAACATTATGTTGAGTGTCTGAGGTGATTCTATTTAACCACAGGCCAGTCCTTAAGAGGCATGGATCAGAATTGACCGGTTCTTGGTCCACCTTGGAATATTGTGACAGTGTATCGTTCTTTTGCCAAATTAGCATGATGTAATTTGTATATTATTTCTAGCTGGGCCAGCAACCACATAAGGGGCTCCCTATTTCCTTGTCTTATTTCTCTGTCATAACATTGTTAAGAGTGACTTTCGTCCTGGACCCAAGATAGACTTATACCAGTTGTAAGTTAGCATCTTCAGTCAGGTAGCTTCTATTATTATAACACATTCTTTTAATGATATCAACACTATGCCCTTTACCCAGGAGACTTGAAGTAAAACTGCCGGAACACGTGTCTGTATTTACTTCAAATAATCGGAAATTTTTTCCCGCTACAACTGGTGCACTTTTGGAATATTCAATCATTTAACTGAAATCATCAATAAAACGGAGATTCTTGGAAGAAGTCCTGTATAATTTCGCCTCAAGAAAAAAAGAAAAAAAAGCAGCTTCTTTCAAAAATTCATTTTTCTACAAGCTTCTACCTTGACCCCCTCCATTCTTGTGTCTTTGGAATTGTTGTCACAAAATGAATTTGTATTTGCCTTTCTTTCATCATTTTATTTCATGGCACATAAAAAAAATTCAACAAGTGCTTGTTTGACTGTGTGGTAAAAAGTTTGCTTCCCAGCCACGTTGTTCCAGGTTCATTCCCATTGCGTGGCACCTTTTCAGCAAGTGCCTCACAGTGGGCATTTGGTAGACGGAAACTGAACGAAGCCCATCGTATGGGGTTGGGACACAATGAGGAGTTTTTACTGCATTTTTGACTTTGAAACAAAATATATTTTTTACAAATGTTCATTACTTTACAAAAATTAAATTGCTAAGCAAATGGCTTTCCTTAAGCATTGTAGCATAATCTGAATGTTTCCGAATATTATCGCTATTTTCTTTGAGCATATAAAAGACAAATTTGACTGGCGCAAAATGAGTAACACATGATAAGGTAAACTTGCCACTTCAGTTCTCCAGAATTACATTTGAAAACAGACCCCTACACATCCAATATCCATCGCTAGACATAAGAAAAATCAGAAATGCAAAAAGAAAAAAGAAATGATCTATGTCAGATGAAAGAGGATCTGGGGAAAATGGTACCATGATATTAACGAAACTAGACTAAATAGAAAAGCTCAACAGAAATATACTCCATAACTTCTTCCTAATCTGTTGCAGTGTCCTCCTCATATATTTACTCACCGTGCAGTCCTAATCTGTTGCAGTGTCCTCCTCATATATTTACTCACCGTGCAGTTAAAGAGAAGGAATTAGACATTACCCATTTTTACTCCATTTTTAGACAGCATATTTTGAAACAGATTAGACTTTATCAATATTTTTTCTCCCACCGAGAAAAGAATATTGTTTGTCAAACACCAAAAATTATCCAGTTGTTTCACCAGCAGCCTCAATTACAATTGGATCAGAGTGGAGGAAAAATTTCTTGGAAAAAAAAAAAAAAGTACCTGTCCCCTGACTAGGTTTCGAACTCTTCCCACCTCAACAACAATAGCAACATCTCGGCTGCCCAACTTCTACTCCCAGACATAATGAGGCAATACTTGCAATTTATTGATTTCAAATAGGGAAAAAATGAGAAATTAGAAATTACATGTTTTACCTTGGTTACTAATTTTGCCACCCTCCTCGTGTGTGTGTCTGTGTCTGTTTTACCCCCAGCACTTTGACTACTGGTGTTGGTTTGTTTACATCCCCATAACTTAGTGGTTTAGCAAAAGAGATTGATAGAATAAGTATCAGGCTTTAAAAAAGAAAGTACTGGCATTGACTCCTTTGACTAAGAATTCTTCAAGGCAGTGATTGAACACAAAATCATGTGGTTGAGAAACATAAAAAATTTTTAAAATTGTGGTCTGTGTGGAGTCGGGGAAGAAAGATGTTAAAAAATGGAATTTTGGAGAAAAATTTATTTTGATGAATTGTCTATGACTACGACCCTGAAATCTTTCAGAGTGGAAGACCCCCAACTTCTCCAAGACCAAAGAAAGCATAAAAGAGTCTAAGCAATGTGAAGACACTGTTGACGGTTTTCTTCTTCTGTTACAAGGGTCATTGTTCACCCTGAGTATGCTCTACTTGGTCAGACAATAAACAAGGAATACTGCCATGACATGTGGCGTTTGTAGGATGTTGTTCACTAGAGAAGGATAGAATTGAATGTGTCTAGTGAGTGGCAACTCCACCGGGACCATGCACCATGCCCATTCACTGCAGCAGTTTTGGATCCAGCACAACATTGCCCTGGTCCCAACAACTACCATGTTACCCGATCTCGACCTTTGTGACTTTTGCTTTTTTACCATTGGTCTTAGAAAGGGCATCCAGCTGTAAAAACCCTGCCAAAACAGACACAGAAGTCTGGTGCAGACTCATGCCTGGCCGGCTCCTGTCGAACCGTCCGACCCATGCCAGCATGGAAAACGGACGTTAAACGATGGTGATGATGAAATCCCATTTGAAAGGAATAAAATTTCAAAGACATCAAAGAAATCCAAGAGAAAGCGATGGGGCAGGTTGAACAAATTTTACCAAAACAGTTTTAAAAAAAAAAAGCAAAATCTGAATCGAAACACTTGTACAAAATGCAAAAAATCAATGGTGAATCAATGGTGATGATATAATTATAAGAAAACGTTTGGGTAAAATTGCTGAGAATGTTTTTGTTTGTGTTTCAGGGGCTGCATTCTTTACGTCTTTGACTACGGCTTCTCTTTTGTTTGGCTTTGGAACAACGGTAGCCATGGCTAAGAAGAAAGACCCTGCCATGTTTGCTAAGGTAAATCACTTTAATTAATATTTCAAAATAACATTGAAACTTTTTCAAATAGATTTTGCTTTGACGATTTCTTCTCTTTTTTTTTTGTTTGTTTGTTCCCCTCCTCACAAATCTCTCCTCTAATGCCAGCCATCACTCACTTTCACCATTGATCACTTCCACCTGTATTACAACCCATCTATTTCTTTATTGTCCATAGGGGGCTAAACATAGAGGAGACAAACAAGGACAGACAAAGGGATTAGGTTGATTACTGGTACTTATTTAATCGACCCTGAAAGGATGAAAGGCAAAGTCGACCTCGGTGGAATTTGAACTCAGAACATAACAGCAGACGAAATACCACTAAGCATTTCGCTCAGCGTGCTAAAGATTCTGCCAGCTCACCACCTGTATTACAACCCATCATGCTTCCCCCCCCCCCTGCTTATTCTTCTCTTGTCACTCTCTCTCTCTTCTACTCACCTCTTCATACATACTACTTTGTGCATCTGTTTGCATCATAATCGATCAAGGATTCTGTAGCTTTAGGTGTTACAAGACAAGCTCACTTGTGCCGTTGCCAGTGATTGGAAGGCCATTGAGCTATAGAAACCCTGCTGTGTTCGGCTGAAACCTGGTCCCCGACCATGTCTAGGGAAGCAGTGTAATTCTTCCTAAAGAATTAATTCAGGCACTGTACCAGCCTCCCCAACCCACACCAGCATGGTAAATGGATGTCAAATGATGATGATTCAACAGCAACAATTCTGAGAGCTGCAGGAATGAAACTAGAAAATAATTTGATTATTTTCTCCATTCCCGACAGAGGGAAATGTTTCAATTATTTCCTGTATCAAAGTTAGGAGTGGGTGTGTGATAAGTAGCCTGCTTACCGACCACATGGTTCTGGGTTCAGTCCCACTGTGTGGCACCTTGGGCAAGTGTCTTCTACTATAGCCTTTGGCCAACCAAAGCCTTCTGAGTGGATTTGGTAGACGGAAACTGAAAAGAAGCCTGTTGTTTATATATGTGTGTCTGTGTTTGTCCCCCTACCATCGCTTGACAACCGATGGTGGTGTATATACGTCCTCGTAAGTTAGCGGTTCAGCAAAAGCGACCAATAGGATAAGTACTAGGCCTACAAAGAATAAGTCCTGGAGTCAATTTGGTCGACTAAAGGCAGTGCTCTAGCATGGTCACAGTCAAATGTCTGAAACAAATAAAAGAATAAATTAGACCAAACAAATTTAAATGTTAATAAATTATTTTCATTAAATGAACCCTGCAAAAAAATCTTCAGAAACTCAAAGAACATTTTCCAATTGGTTTCACACCTCATAAATAGATGCCGGTTGTTGCTGCTTTGTCATTAAAGTTTATCGTTTACTTGCTTTAGTCATTAGACTGTGGCCATGCTGGGGCACCACCAGTGCTCTTTTTTTTTAAGCCTGGTACTTATTCTGTTGATCTCTTTTGCCAAAATACTAAGTTACACCAACACTGGTTGTCAAGCAGTGCTGGGGGACAAACAAACACACACACACACACATATATGATAGGCTTCTTTCAGTTTCTGTCCACAAAATCCACTCACAAGGTTTTGGTCAGCCTGAGACTATAGCAGAAGACACTTGCCCAAGCTGCCACACAGCAGAACTGAACCTGGAACCATGTGGTTGGGAAGCAAACTTCTTGCCTCACAGACACTCCTGCATTTATCTAATAATTTTTTTGTAAAGCCAAGAATACAAAGAAAACTTACCTGTTTCTTCTTCAGTCATTGTTTTTCCTTCGTAATTTTTGTCCTGACAAAGCTCATTCTGCGTCAGAGTCTGACTCTAAATACTTCAAGAATGGACTTTCATATCATTTGTTACTGTTTACCCTCCACCCCCACCCACCCAACCACTGTATATTCCCAAACTTGCTTCACCAAGATTGCCTGACCTACCAAACCACCTCATAAAACTGCTCTTCAACTTTCCTTTGCAGTGACAGAAGTCTTGTGAGATCTATTATAAATAACCATTAATAATTCACTGCACCACATTTTATGCATTATCTTCTGTGACACCAAAGGGAAACATGTTTTTCTGTTGTCTGTTTTGCCTCTCTTTCATCCAAAAGGTTTTAAGTTTGCCAATTCAACCGTTTCCATCATTTGATTAAGCAGGTGTTTAACAGTTGGAGATTATTGTTGTGGTTGCTGCTGTTGCCAATCACTCAACCATGAAATGAAACTGGGACATTAGAGAGATCACCTGATTGAGATTGGTTCTTATCTCTAACAATTCTATGATTGGATGGTTTCACCACCACCACCACCACACTAACCCAATATTTTGTTCTGTATTATTGGGGACGTTTGTCCTTAATAATAATTGGTTGAAGTTTGGGCACAAGGTCAGCAATTTTGAGAGGTGGGGGTGGGGGCAAGTCATCTTTAACTTTCATCCCATCAGGGTCGGCGAAATAAAGTGCCAGTCAAGTATGGGATTGATCTGGTCCTGACTAACATCTCCCCGTCCCTCAGATCGTTGGTCTAATACGAGTATCTGACTGTATTACAGTTTATCATCCTTGAAAGGAAGAGAGGCAAGGTCAGCCTCAGCCAAATTTCTCCTCAGAACATAAAGATGAACAAGATGCTGTTAAGAATTTTGTCTAGTCTGGTAATGATAATGATGATAATGATTCTGTCTGACTTTGGCACAATGCCAGCAATTTTAAGGTGGCGGGGTGGGGTTTAGTCTATCATGTTGATCCCACTGCTCAAACTGGTCCTTATTTTATTGACCCTGGAAAGATGAAAAGCAAAGTCAACCTTGGTAGAATTTGAACACAGAACCTAAGGACAGACAAAAAATGCCACTAAACGTTTTCTTCAGTTCACAAGAGATTTTGGGGTGGGGATTAGTCGATTACATCAACCCTTAACGCTCGATTGTGACATATTTTATCGACCCTGAAAGGATGAAGGCAAAGTCGACCCTGGCGGAATTTGAACTCAGAAAATAAAGATGGACGAAATGCCACTAAGTATTTCGCCTGGCATGCTAACGAGTCTGTCAGCTCACAACCTTAATGATAATCATCAGGCACAAAAGGTCTGAAATTTGAAGGGAGCTTGTCAATTGCATTGACCCCAGTATGCAACTGGTACTTATTTCATTGATCCAGAAAGGATGAAAAGTAAAGTCGATCTCGGTGGAATTTGAAACCAGTAAAGATGGACAAAATGCTAAGTGCAGTAGTAGTAGTAGTAGTAGTGGTGATTTTTCTGGTATCGGCACAGGGCCTGAAATTGTTGGGGAAGGAGCTGTAAATTACATCAACCCCCATTGCTCAGCTCGTACCTATTTTATTGACCCTGAAAGGTTGGAAAGCATAGTTGATCTCTGGAGGGATTTGAACTTAGAATGTAATGAGTTAAATAATCATATTAAAAGTACAGCTGAGAGCCAGCAGCTTCTCCCACTCCCTTAACTGCCCCTTTTGTAGTTCCCTATTATGATAAAGTTCTTTAAGAGAAAATGTCATGGTAACAGAACAATATTCGTCATCTCATTGTTGTGACGTTCGATATTTTGTATTTTTTAGACCTTGATACCCAGCCGAGAATACCCTGTCACTGGACATGCGTTTGCTGCTCGTGCACTTGCATGGGGGACATTATATTCAATCTCTGGTGTCTCCCTTCTAACGTTTGCTGTGTGGAAAATGCTTGGAGTTCACAATGTGAGTATCTAAAGGTATTTCTGTAATTCTCAAAGGGTTACAAAAACAAAATCTTTCATCTCATCTTCTTTACCCACTTATTCCTGGTAGGTTTGTAGGGGCAGAGTCCTCAACTACACCTTCCATTGGACACTGTCAGAAGCACCCATCTCCTATTGACTGGATTTGCAAGTGAGACCACCTGAGCTTGTGGATGTTATCCAACCATCTCAGTCACGGTCTATCCCTGGGTCTTCTGCCAATTGGTTTTGCCCACAAAATCTGTCGGCACTTCTTTCCTGAGACATTCCTGCTATGTTTCAGAACTATGTTCTTTCAATTTGGAGAAGTAGTAGCTCTGCCTGGAGCAGCTCCCTAATCTTGGTGCTGTGCATCCTATCAAGTAACATTCCTTATTGTTTTAATCCAAAAGTGAATCAAAATGTGAAACCAATAAATGTCTGTTTATTAATTTGTAATGTTGGGCTGAACATCTGACTCAGAACAATTTGGGAGGGCTGTATATAGTTACCTCACCTGCTAGAAAGAGTAGCCAATAGATGAGCGATGTAGTTCACTTGAAGCATTGAAGTTCACTGAAGTAAAATAGTAAATGAAAAGGGAAAAGAAGAAAGCTCCTGAAAATGCAGAGAGGAAAGTTGAAAATGGGGTTACTGCCCCTCTGGCTGCTATCCGAATGGCAGGATCTAATGGAACACACATTTCTTCTGAAGTGTTTAAAGGTTTTTTCAACTTTCGTTTCTGCATTGCTAGAAGCTTCCTTCATTTCCCTTTCATTTATTTTTCTACCAGTGAATAACTGATAATGTGAACAGCTTGCCAAGCTGTAGAAAAAGACTCAGTGTATGCAATTAAAATAGCATTAAAACAGCCATCTGTCTATCATATTTTACACACACACACACACACACATATATATATAGTGAAACAAGTAAAAAGATTTTTAAAAATAATAGTCCAATGAGCTGATGATGTGGTCTAATCAGTTGGTGATCAGAACATCCAGTTCAACCGACAGTCAGCCAATCTGTCTACATAGGCCTACAACCAACGACAATATGCTGAGGCAGTCATCCAGCTGTGAATAGAAATGAAGTTGAATATGGAAAAAAAGACCTTTGATTTCTAAGATGGGCAAAAGAACAGAAATTTGGTGGGGAGGGGAATAGAGCCAGTTTGATCTGAGGGAGTGGGGAATATAATCAGTTTTGACTGGAGTAAATGTGTCAACCCTGGACACATTGAAACTCAGACTGACATAATTTGATTTAGTGCTCAACAAACAAGCTTTAACAGGAATGTTGACATTTTCCTCATCACCATCATCCTTGGATGTTAACGATGATGAATTAATCATTTTGGGATTACTTTAAACAATTTTCTCTTTCTGCTTGTATTTCAGTTGGTAGAATTCCGAGAAAAAATTCAAAGCCTGATGCCAAAAGTTCCAAAAAAACAACCCCAAGAAGGTCGAACAGAATTTAAAAATCTAACAGATTTGATGCAGTATATAATAGATATTGATGCTGAGGAGAAGAAAAAAAAATTAGCCAAAACCAATTCTAATGTCTCAGGAAGTTGATTACGACAAGAATGGTTGGTTTGGTTTTCAGTTCCAAAATCTCAATTTGGAATATTTGTTTTTAGAAATTTGATTTTATTGATGTGAAAATTAAGTTTATTATTTGTACAAAAATGAAACATATTCCAAGAAGAATGCCACGTCAGAGACTGAAACTGATCTCGTATTTCTCTGCTAATGATTTCCATCTAAAAATATACTCGTTAATTTTAATAAGGCTGTAATTAACTTCAGTAATGGGTTCTTACCATCATTGTAAAAGAAGAAGGGACCTGTATACAGTTGTTTGACCTGACAGAAATATTTTCCAAATCTCCCTCAATGTTTTAAAAGAAACTCTTAGATACAGAAGCCCAGGTCAAAGGTGAAACGCTTTTGATAATTTGGCTCAATGATCACTGATAGAGCTCTACAGCAACAGAAGATATTACATAACCTCATTTAACTTTGGCTTGAGTGATATCCCAGGAATCCAAATTCTTGGCTATCCCCACGTCAAGACTGGTCTTTAAGAAAGTCCCCTGATACAGCAACTCCAGGTTCCTATTCCTGGTATAACTAGTGTTTTTAAGGGATGCCTACATCCTCACCATTTAACGTCTCTATTCCATGCTAGCATGGGTGGGACGGTACCACAAGAACCGGCCAGGCCAAAGCCTGCACCAGAACCTCTGTGATATAAACAGAGGAAGATAGCATTAGTTTAATATTGGTTACATTTGTTCCAGTAGCATGTTTCCCTCCATATATAAGCTATACGTTTCACCTTACATATAGATGATTATCTCTGATAAATTACATAAGAGCCATATAAGTTTACCCATTGTTGATTGGGAAGAATGACATTTCATCCGACACTTACGACACTTTGCTATTATCCGTGATATGTGGGAGAGTTGTATAGTATTGCTTATATGCGGAGGGAGACATACAACAACAACAATAATAATAATACTTTCTTTATTGGTGACAAGGGCCCACACAAAAAACAAAAACAAACAAGGGACGGTGGGGTTTAGACGATGCGTGTAAATAGTAAAACAATTAACAATAGAATTCAGACAATTAAATTCCCGAAAAGCGGGGGAATCCAAACAGGAACTTCCAAGGAACCCCCACACACCCCAATCACTCAGGGCACCCCTTTTCCCTTCACCCTCCCCAGCCTACAAGCGCATACTTAGTGTAGGCTCACTCACACAGGACATCCTGGCCACATTCATCCACCTTTCGATGAACTTGGCAACGGCACCTCCCTCACCACCCTCACCTTTCTTTTCAGGTGGAACCTAAAAAAAAGGTAATGGATCTTTGGCCAAAGAGGAAAGTGCCTGTCTTCAGACGTGTCCACCACACAAACTCTTTTACCATAGCCGCCAGACAGGGGAAAACTGCCTGACCTTCCTGGCTAAAGGGTGATCTTCATGATGGACTCGGACGATAGTCAGATCCATCCCACATGCGGCCACAGCTGTTCAACAAAGCTCCACAAGTCAGCAGTGCTCAGGCACTATATGAGTGTGTGTAGGACAGGGGTCATCACTCTGTGTGCATCTCAGATAGGACCAGCTGACTGCACTTCTATAGAGCTTGTCTCAAACTGGTAGAGCACTGCCAGGCCAGCAATTTCTGGAACTTATCCATGGGCCCCTGCCTGAACATTCTCTGGAAAAGACCACCCAACTAATCATCTGCAACACCCAGAGATTCCCCCAGAATGTCATCGTTCTTGCCTTCCACTAATCCCCTATAGAACTCTTAAGATGGAGCTTCCACCAACTGCTCAACTGGCTGAGAGCTGTGAGCACTTAGAGACACAAAGTGGTTTTGAAGTTTCCAGATATTTTCTCCATTTCACTGTTGGTTTTTATATTTTCTGTGTCTTGTTTATTATCAAAGTACAAGGCTCACCATCTGAGTCTGCGAATGAATTCATTGGTTTTTGCTATTAGTTCCTTCAAATAAACATTCTTAAGTGGTTTGGGTGTATCCTTTAAAGATGTATCAATTTCAATTATTCCCCATTTTGCCAGTATGGTCCTTTTATATATTTATACCAGAGCAATAAATAAAAGTTAGTTATTAACTTCGATTAGAGGTTGTGTTAACCTCATGAAGGGATGGTTTCATCCAAGGAAATACTGGTTCAATCCCTAGTATTTTAGGGAAATTAATTCCCTTAAAAATAATAGGTATATATATATAAACATATACTTTATATTGATATAAAAGAAGAGAAAGAAAATGGAGATTGGGAAGTTAATAATCGTTTATTATTAACAGAAAATTAATCATCATCCATTGCAGCTGTTTCAATTTATATATATATTAACTGGTTTATGAAAAAAATTAATTCTTCTTTGTCAAATTTATTGGTAGTGCTAGATAAGATTCATACTGCCTGTTTATGATATCACATCACGGAGTTTTCATTCATGCACAAAAAACATTTTAACTTAAATGTAAAAACTAAACATAAGTAACCAATATCATATACCTGTAAGACATAAAATGTAAACGGAATGGAAACATAATTGTGTATCAATTTATTTATCCTTTACTGGTAATGTTAAAAAGAAAAGATAAATCAAGGCAAAATGCACTGAAGCCATAAATTATACAAGGAAATGTTTCTTTCAAAGCCTCTCAAAAAGAGTCACTAGGGGCTTCTTATGTAGCTCTGCGTTTGAGCTTGCAATAAGGATGTCATCTAAGTATGCAAAGACAAAATCAAGGACCCCTGCACACAGTGGCCATCAGGCGTTGGAAGGATTGTGCTGCGTTTCTCAGCCCAAAGGGTGTACGTAGCAATTCGTACAGACTGAACGGAGTGATCACAGCGGTTTTCGGTACATCGTAGTCTTGTACTGGTATTTGGTGGTTTCCCCGGATGAGGTCAACCTTGGAGAAAACCAAGCACCCAACTGGCTGGGCTGAAAAATTTTGTATGTTTGGAATGGGGTAGCAGTCAGATGTATCTGCGTTGAGACAACAGTAATCTCTGCAGGTTCGATAACGTCTGCCGGCCACTAGGGTGTTCAACAGCGGCCAACCCTGGAGTTTCCCTGGGTCACTGGTGAAGGGGTCCTGAAGCTACATGGTTGTTTATATTTTGTCGCCTTTTTTCCAAACTTTGCATGGTAGAAGCACAGGTCATCATGCTTAACCCTACCCCGTTTCAGGGCCGAACCTATGGCGTTGACCAGGAGACCACTGGACAAAAAATGTCTGTCAGCTGCCTTTGCTAATTGTCCTTGATTTTGGTCTGAGTTATGAGGGCCTTGACCTGGGGTGGCAGCTTGCGGAGGAATATTTCTTTAAACAAAAAGGAAGGTGACTCACCGGGGTGGGGGCGGGGGGGGGGGGGTATGGCGTATTTGTTTACTGGTGCTGGATGGGTTAAAATGTCCAGCACCCTCGTGTCTTCGTCTACTCCCGCCACAATGTGTGAGTACTTTGTTTGGTCAGCCATTACCTAGTTTATATCGAATTGAGCATCCGCCTGCATGAACCACAGGTCAGAACTGTGGTAGCCTCAGTGTTGTTTCGTTGCTGGTCATGTTTGTTTCTGTAGCGAGAGCTGTTGTTCTATTGTCAGGGTCACTAGTTATAATTTTCTTAAGCTACACGCAAACAAACCAGTGGAGACAAGAATACATTTACCAAAGCTTTATTACTTTACGTACATCAGGGCTGAAGTCGTCAGTTATTTCTGTTTCGTTCACTCAGATTCGTTTCATGCTCACCGTTGACAGTCTTCTGCTTTGATTCTCCTTTCTGGAAGTCCTTTTTTTTACTGCTGACCAACTTCCTCTAGCTCGCCCGCAGTGAAGTATCCGTCTACAGTTCGTCTGTCATGAATCCTGCCCTACACGGGACATTTACAAAGTCTTAACTGCCTCTTTCAAGTCTGATACACTCGAGTATAACATGGGCAACATTGCTGTCCATTAGGGTGGAGTGAAAAATGTACTTTTTACACAGATTTTCGAAATAGGTTTCCAAGAATATACTTTTTATTGTGAAATCCATTGAAAACATCTGTGTTAAAATCTGAAGTTCTAAATTTACATCTTCAGGCTCTGCAGCCCACTTGAAATTAAGAATAATGAGCGAAAAATCAATTTATAACACATTTGCTGTTCCTCATTTTATTTTTACATTCATTGTAACAAAACGATTTTCTTTTGTGAAATCCTTTCAAGACAAAAGTGTTAAAATCTCAAGCTCTTCTAACAGGCATGTAGGTTTAGATACCTACTGTGGAGTATCTCTTTCTCCCATTATAATTGTTTTGTAGTTTCAAGGAGCTGGAACGGGTCACCGACTTGTGATGTCCGTGCGGAGTGAGGTGATGAGAATGGCCCCTTAGTACATCACACGATCGATACAATAAATATAAATAGAACAATGCATATATGTGCCAGAGGGAAATAAGAGACACAACCGGGCAGAATGTTTAAGAGAAGAAGATTTATTGATATGTTAACATGCGTGATTGTGTGTGCGTCATATATACAGAATAATGGACAGGACGTCATAAGAACAAGATGTATGCGTGTGTATGTAGGAATAGATGTATGTGTGTTAACATATAAGGATGGTGATGAAGAAGAGACGGTGAAAGAGTCAGTAGCCATCAAAGTGAGGAGTAAGTTCATAGGCACAAGAACGGTAAATACCAATTTGTAGTCAATTGTACACGATAGTTGAAATACTGTATCAAGAAGTTGCAGCAATGATGCAGAGCCAGTTGCGGTACATGTCGTACGTGTAGTTGTGGCTGTGATGCTGCTACCTGGGTCACTTGGTACAGGAGTTCTTGCAGGTTGTATATTCGCTGTTGATCCATGGTGAAGTAATTCACGAACAGTGCAGTGTTGTAACCAGGGCGAGTACGTAGAGATGTTGATGTTAGGACAAATGGTGGCGACAGAGACGGAGGTTGCCGTAATGCTGTTGGACGAAGTTGATGAGCCTCCATGTGGCTGCTGTTGTGTTGTCGCTGGAACTGGCGGTGTCTTGTGTGGTCAGTGGCCAGACCTAAAAAGGTCTGAAACCAAAGTTTTTCTTTATTAACCATAAAGGTTATACATAGAAGGGACAAAACAAAGGACTTTGGACAGACATACACAAATCTTGCAAAACTTTGGACGATGCGTATGAGTTTAAAAATTTATAATTATATACTTTTAAAGTTAAAAATTAAAATGATTTAGATGAAAATGATCAGGGTTCAATTTATTGACCTGCCGGTTATTTTCCTTTTATTTTTTCCATTTTCCCTTTTTTCTCTCTTTTTTCCTTTTTCCTTTTCTCTTTTTTGACTGGCTATGCAAGCGCAGCTCCCTTTATACTCATCTTTCAAGGGTTCGTTTCAAGAGGATTTCCCTTTCGTCTTCTTCCACTTGGCCACTGTCTTCGTCGAAGGGTTCAACCGGCAGGTCAAACGTCTCTGTTGGGTTTTGTAATATCCGAATATCTTCTGGATGCCTTTTCCTCAAATCATAGTACAGTTGTTCCGGTGTTTTGGCAGCTGTAATGGCCTCTTTGGTATCATTCAAGAAACACACATTTGCTTCTAATAATCCCGTCCAGATATTTGTTCTTCGTTCTATTCTGTATCATGATTCTCTTGTCTTTCTTAAAGTCTACTCGGCCTTTATATGGGTTCGTTGTTTGGTTTTTTTTCCATTTTGTTTTTCGGGGCATGTTCAGAGGGGGGGGGGATCCTTCCTCTTACTTCTTTTTCTAGTAGCCTCCTTGAAACCTGCCTCACTTGTTTCGCTTAAGGGTGACTCTTTTGATAAGGTAGCTTCTTTGTTCGCGAGTGCCCCCTCCACATTACTCTGAGGGGCTTGGTTTTCAGAGGTTGTCACCGACCTCGTGCCAGCCTCCGTGGCCTTTGGTGCCGCTTCTGTGCTTGTTGGCTGAATATAGGCCTCCTTGGCCTTCGATGTCGTTGGCTTATTGTTTGAGGTGGACGCTGGCTTCGTAACGACCTCCATGGTTGTCGGCGCCGCCTCTATAGTTACTGGCTGAATTACCAGTTGGATCTTGTTGGATAATGCCGATACCGCTTTTAGAACGGTCTCCGAGGCCATCGGTTGCGTATTGGCCTCCCCTGCCTCCGGTGACACCGGTTGGGTTATCAGACTATATTTCTTAGTTGCGTCAGCCACCGATTTAGTCACTGTCTCCTTGGCCATCAATGCTGCCACTGTGGTCACCGGTTGGGTGACTGCCTCTTTGACCTGTGGTGCCACTTCTTTATTTCGTTCCTCAGTTTCCTTCTTTTTCAAGCATTTGGACCTTAGGTGCCCCTTCTTTCTGCAATAGAAGCACCTGGGTTTATGTCCTTCAACGTGGATTGGAGTAATTTTGTCATTTATGTTTATGGACTCGGGTAAGTCTTCTAAGTGGAGGCTGGAAGCCTGCACCACTATCTCAAGGGTCTGCCCTTTCCAGTTTGTTGGGCCATTTCTCTTTACCTGAATTATGTGGATTTTTTCCTCATAATACACTCTACTTCTACCTCTGGCGGTATATATTGAATCTTTATCCTGGACATCCTCCATCCCAGATAAAGTGGCAACAACATTTTTTGCCACTTGTTAAGGTTTGAGTTGAGAGATTCTGTGCTCTCTCAATCGATTCGAATCTGGCTTCAACTGTTGCGTATTTGGTGTCACGGGCTAAATATTTCACTTCTTTCATGACATGCCCGAGGCATTTTCCCACTACTTTCTTCCAAAAATTTGAAGGTTTTCTTCTCTGTGTTGTATGTTTTGTATACTATAGTACGTTCTTTAATGCTGTTAATCACCTCGCTGGGGGACGAAATCTTACTCTCCCCATTTACTTCCGAGATCATTTCAAAATATTTCTTTATGTTTTCCATATTTACGTCAATATGTTCTTATCCGTCTACATTGACGGCAAAATTCATTTTTTTCGAAACAATTTCTTCTGACAAAGACATAATTTTGCATCAACACAAAAAATTAAACAAATATTTTTTTTTTCCTAAGCAAAGTTTAAAGTTCAATATTGTAGCAATTGCATAAATCTCCTTCCCCTGCGAGGGGGAGGGTCACAGTACACAACTAAATGTCAATCAATTTTTAAAACAACGTTTCCCTTACGGGAAACCAGCAAATGCAATGAACAACAATATTGATAACACAACAAAAATTATAGCCAACAGAAATCAACTCACGCAAGACAGAGGCTAGAACCAAAGACATCAAGATGAGGAAAAGTTGGGGTTTTTTTATAAGCTGAGCCTTGTGGGTTCCTCTTTTGATGGAGCAGACTGGATTTTCAAAGTTCTTCAAATTAAATGGAATGCTAAAAGTGGAATGGGCAATTCTTCCATCAAGAAGAAGGGTGGCAGCAATGCAAGATGATGTCACAGCAAAAGCCACTTTTTTCTGCATTCTGACTGAAGCCAGCCAACAGTAGATTCATAAGAAATGTTTTCTCAGTTCCACCAGGAACATCCAGAAAGAAAGTTCCCTCCTCTGTTCATGCTTAAGAAAAAGGTTCATTGTCGACAAGCTTCGAGATCCTGAATGATGGATCCCATTTCTCTAAGAAGCTCTTTGTTAAATGCACCTGTCTCTTTGACTTTAGCAATCCAAACTCATCCAGACCATCCTGGCTTGAAAATTAATAACTTTGTCTTCAATTTCATA
This sequence comes from Octopus bimaculoides, assembly GCF_046866305.1. Lineage (NCBI taxonomy): Eukaryota > Metazoa > Mollusca > Cephalopoda > Octopoda > Octopodidae > Octopus > Octopus bimaculoides. The sequence goes on along the minus strand of NC_142929.1, from coordinate 193,924,591 downwards.
CAATGTCAAATTGGCAACTTCTTGATTCATAGCCATGTCTTTCAATCCTAGACGAACAAGTTGCATTTGACAGAGGATATCTTCACTCAAACATTCCTGATATTTCTCCTACAGTTCCTTGGGATTGGAAAGATCACATGTAGCAATCGTGATGGTAAATAGGTTTCTCATTTGCTTAGGTGATCAAATTGCAGCAGCTTCGTCAAGTATCTGATCCTAATGCTCATCATTCCCAGCCAAACCAAGTAGGAGACATGCTTGCTTGTAAGTTTCACATCTGACTCCGTTAACCATCTTGAAACTCTCAAAAGATGTTGGTCCTCTAACATGATGAAGTAGCAGTCTCAGACTGAAGCATTCCTGATTATTTGAATACAACTATGTAAACTCTGGCTGAGACATCGTTACTTTTTAATTCCTGGTTCAGTTGGATGTGTCTCTCCCAGCTTCCTTCTGTGAAACTGACCTCTTTGGAAAGAAGAATACTTATAAACTTCTGGACACCGTAGAGTTTTGGTAAATCCATCTTCTTTAAAATGCCATCAAACTGGTATTCTTTGGAGTTTCAATCAATGTTTGAGCATTTTCATGGGTAAAATCTACCTTTTTGGCCATTCTCCAAATGAACGCTGAGTTGTTGGACTGATGGGCTTCTTTCTTTTATATGCCTACATTTTCTTTCATGTTCTGAAGAAGCAGTTTTGTCTGCTCTGATTCTTTACTTTCAAGTCCTCAGAACTGCTCCTTGTATTGCTGACTTGAACTCCTTCACAAATGGATTCTATTGATGTAACAACTCTTGAAGATCCAGAACAATATTCGGTTTTAATTTTTTTTGTTGCTTCTTGCAACCTCTTCAATAGTTGTTGAATCTCTCCATTATCGGAGCTGCATTCTTTTGTTTGTGCGCATGTGTGTGCTTCAGTGTGTATGTGTATACACATGTATGTATGCATGTGTGTATGTTTGTATTATGTATTCTACATATTCATGTGTTTGTGTGTTTACCTCTGTCTCCTTGTGTGTGCATGTTTGAGTGTCTGTATATGGGTTTGTGTCACTATGTACATGTTTCTGTTATGTATGGATGTGTCTTCATATGTGTGTGTGTGTGTATGATCATGTTTCCCTCTCCTTTTGTGTGTGTGCTTGTCTATCCATATTACCTATATACCTATCTATCTACTTACCTATCTGTTTACCTACATATATATATATATATTCACTTATGTAACAGCCTACTAACAAATCTATCTGTGTATGTATAAACTGTGGGCTTTGGAGTTTCATTACCTTCTATTTCTATCTCCTATTTAGTATGAGGGGAGTTTCATTTATGAGGACGTAGTCCTGAATTTGTCTGAGTGTCAGGTCCTTTGGGTGCTTGAATAAAATGCGGATATCAAGTCAACCCAGTGTGCCTCCATGTTGGTAGCATATGGAGGACTGTTTTCTGTCGACATATTCTCTCAGATGCACATTGAATCCCTCTGCTATGCTTCTGGATGTCTCACCAATGTATGTCATGTTCTTGACTTTTCAGGCACCCTCTATGCACCTTATGCTGTAGACTACATTTCTAGTTCTACAGTTAATACCAGGGTTAATCCTACATACCATGCAGTTCTCATTGGTGTATGTGGTATTCTCAAAGAGGTGCGTCCTATATAAATGTGATCTGACGGAGCTCCCTGGCTTTTCAACGATCTTAATATTGAGTTTGGTCTCCTCCAGAGCTTTCCTAAATCTTCGGGTTAGTTCTCCATGAGCTGTGGACTCTACAAACATCACTTTTGTTATTTGTCGGCCTTGTACAACGTGTTCACCTTGTTTGCTTTGTCACAAACTCTCTGTATCCTATTCCAGTGTTTACCTCTGTATCTAGGGCAGGCACCACTGGTTTCATGACATATAATGCTATCTAACTTCTTTTAGCTCCCATCCTTCTGGTGATATCCAGAGAATTGCATGAAGTTCTGTACATGTTTCTTCGTTTCATAGGGTTTGCTTAGTGGGGACACGTTATTCATTATCCTAAGTCTGCTATCAGTATGTTGGTTTTCATGTTGCGTGACAAAGCTGAGTTCTTGTGAACAACATATTTAGAAGCTATGGGTTTCATGTAATAGGAGTGGAGGAGCTGCACTCCGTTGTTCACAGTCTCTAACCAATGTTCAGTATCAAGGGCAGGGAGTCTATTGTTGGGGTGCCTAGTGGGGTAATCTATAGTTACCTTGATATTTTGGTGGATGGAGTTAGCTACGTGCTGGATGCTCTCCATTATGCTCCTCTCGGTTCCTACAGTTACAAGAGTTTGTCCTAACTAGAATATTCATGTCATCCACATCGCTACAGTAAAGCAAAACAGTTGTGGATTGTTCAGTTAAGGATTTTTAAAGTTTTCTGTCCCACCAGGTCATGAAGAGACCAGTCACACCGACGCCAATGGCTGCACCTTGAACCTGCATCTATAGTTTCCTGTTAGACTTTACTACCTGGTTCTTCAGGGTGGTTCTTATGCTAGCCCCTATTGCATGTGCAGTCATTCTGGTTGTTCCCAGGGTCTTGGGTGGGTATGGTCCAGCCCCTCCAGCGCTCTGCAGTATTTTGTTTTCCCTGTCAGGTGATGAGGGGTCGGCTTCCCCTCTGTGACCTGTGGGGCAGAAGCTACTAAGGGCCATGATTGTCTAGGTAGTTACAGTCATAGGTGAGTTTAAGGAGGAGGAGGAGGAGGAGGCCCAGTTCCTTCGCGTTGACTTCACGGAACTCTACTTCACTCTCACAGATAATCTCAATGCATTTTTCAACAGCAAAATCTATGTCTATTGATGGCTAGAGTGAAACTACATCCCTACTACCCACTACACAACTTGCGAGATCGTTGGAATGGTTGCAACTATTGATTCTACTGAGGAGATCCTCCGTGCTCACACAGACATCCGGGCATATTTCAATGAGTGGTCGTAACACACATGAGAGGAAGTAGGATAGCCTATAATTGTTTGGAGATATTCACTCTGCAAACTGGCCGAGTTGGAGGCCCCATAAGAGGGCTTGTGTAGGGTTTATGGGACTTATGTAACCTGTATAGTGTAGGAACATCATTGTTGGATGCTTGGAAATTGTGTGCCATCCTTTTCATAAGTTGGAGTATGTTGCACCACATTCCCATGTGTGCATTGAGAAGTTTTTCCACTCTTTCCTGTTCCTGTGGTGCAACTTCTCTCATGCTACCGATGTGTTGTTGCATGGTCTGGACATAGTTCTGTGGGCTGTCTATTGACAGTCTGCCAGACTTGTCCGTAGGGAGGCACACTAATTTCCTGTTACAGTTTTTGTAGGCCTTTGGCAACAGATGAGTTGATGGGTCTCCCCTCCTCCATTATGTTTTTTAGTGGTTTTGTTATATCTTCATCATCATTTAATGTCTGTACGAATGAGGACAGCTGTGTGAAAATGTGTCACACCCTAACAGTGGAGGGGACTTGTGGAAGAGGTAGACCCAGGAAGACTTGGGATGAAGTGGGGAAGCATGACCCTCAAACATTGGTATCTTTCATAATTTCTTGTGGAGAGAACACCTTTACTTCACACCCCTCCCCCCCCCCTACAAAGCGTGTTCTGTTAGTTTGACTTCGTTGCTATGGCTCTTGGTGGCAGCCTCAAAATTTCTTTACTTCAACTGCTCATCCATTATTTCGACAGACTTCAATAATTCCTCCGAGGAGTTGAGGTTTTTGTATTCCATCATTAATACCTGGAGGCTGTAATTGGTTGCATTGCATATTGGCACATGATAGAGTAAGAGACAAATTGTGCCAATACCAACCAATCAGAGTGGTAGACACAACAGGGTCCAAAACAGCGCCCAAAGGTTAGCCGTTACCTGCTACATTCGTATGTACTTATATATATAATAGAGAGAGGGAGTTCGTTACAAGCATATGAAATTTTAATCATTTTTTTTTTTGTAAAAAGGGCAAAGGTTAATGTTTTGGAATCTAATAATTAATTAAGCATATGTCTTGAAGTTTCAAAATCAAATAACCTTTGGATGGTACCCTGTGTCTTTTTTCACAAAATTAAATTTGTGGAAAACACTATCAAATTTTAGTAAATTTTGCCAGATTTTAGGGATAAATTACCTAATAACATCAACAAAAATCTTTAACATTGTTTCTAAAGTTGCAAAAAAAAAAAAATAATAGAATTTGAATAAAATCCAGACTTTAGTCCCTTTTTTTTCCCCCTTGGATGACAAAAATTTTTTTTTTTCTCAAAATTATATTTTCAAGCCATTTTTATCATTTTTTTGTGATTTTTGACCAGTACAATTTTGACATTGTTCACATAGCATTTATTTGGGCATATGTCCTAACTCCAAAATGCCATAAAATTTCTTAAAACTGAACTTTTGGGTCTACTTTGTTTTGTGTGTGTGTGTGTTAGCTCAGACATTTCTTGTTTTCAGAATTTACAACAAAACATTTGGAGTCCATCGGCTTTTTTTTTTTTTTTTGTATTGAAATGTCCAGCCCTGAGTCCACTCTCCATCACAAGCTCCCTTGGGTTTTGAAATTTCCACATCAGCCAAAGAGGCTTCATCATTTCAAACTCATAACCATTGATCTTTTCTTTCTCCGATTGATTTGTATTGTGGAGTACAGCAATGAATTCCGGGTAGAGGTAGGGGTCCACCAAGGTTCCGTCCTCAGCCCCTTATTATTTACCATAGTCCTCCAGGCAATCACAGAGGAGTTCAAGACAGGTTGCCCCTGGGAGCTCCTCTATGCTGATGACCTTGCCCTAATTGCGGAGTCACTATCAGAACTAGAGGAGAAGTTTCAGGTGTGGAAGCAAGGTCTAGAATTGAAGGGCCTTAGAGTCAAGCTAGCTAAAACCAAAATCCTAATAAGTAGGAAGGTAGATAAAACAGAAACCCCTTCAGGTAGATGGCCCTGCTCAGTATGTAGAAAAGGAGTAGGTAGTAACTCTATAAGATGTACCCGGTGCAAGCTATGGACACATAAGAGGTGCAGCAACATCAAAGGCAGGTTAACTAGCAAGTTAGTTTTTGTTTGTGGCAGATGTTCAGGTGCAATAAAGACTGCAAACAAACAGGAAACAACTTCTATCTCATTCCAGGGTGAAAAACTAGAGGTAGTCGATAGCTTCCGCTATCTGGGCGACCAAGTTAGTAGTGGGGGTGGGTGCGCTGAAAGTGTAGCTGCTAGAATAAGAATAGCCTGGGCAAAGTTTAGAGAGCTCTTACCCCTGCTGGCGACAAAGGGACTCTCACTCAGAGTAAAAGGCAGACTGTATGACGCATGCGTACGAACAACCATGCTACATGGCAGTGAAACATGGGCTGTAACTGCTGAGGACATACGTAAGCTCGCAAGGAATGAAGCCAGTATGCTCCGTTGGATGTGTAATGTCAATGTGAATACCCGTCAGAGTGTAAGTATCTTGAGAGAAAAGCTGAACATTAGAAGCATCAGTTGTGGCGTGCAAGAGAGACGATTGCGCTGGTATGGACATGTGGTGAGAATGGAGGAGGATAGCTGCGTGAAAAAGTGCCACACCCTAACAGTTGAGGGAACCCGTGGAAGAGGTAGGCCCAGGAAGACCTGGGCTGAGGTGGTGAGGCAAGACCTTCGTACATTGGGCCTCACCGAGGCGATGACTACGGACCGAGACCTTTGGAAATGTGCTGTGCGTGAGAAGACCCGGCAAGCCAAGTAAGATCGTTGCCAGTGCCCCTGGACTGGTTCTTGTGCGGGTGGCACATGAGATGCACCATTTTGAGCGTGGCCGTTGCCAGTACCGCCTGACTGGCTCCTGTAGGATTTTCGAGCGAGATCGTTGCCAGTGCCCCTGGACTGGCTTGTGCGGGTGGCACATAAAAGACACCATTTCGAGCGTGGCCGTTTTCGTGCGGGTGACACGTAAAAGCACCCACTACACTCTCTGAGTGGTTGGCGTTAGGAAGGGCATCCAGCTGTAGAAACTCTGCCAAATCAGACTGGAGCCTGGTGTTGCCATCCGGTTTCACCAGTCCTCAGTCAAATCGTCCAACCCGATGATGATGATCTCTCCTTTGAAAAGAGGATTTTAGCAGCAAAACATTTATTCTACCACCACCACCACCGACATCATTTAATGTCTGCTTTCCATACTGGCATGGGTTGGAGGGATTGGCAGGAGCTGCACCAGGCTCCAATAATCTGCTTTGAAATGGTCTCTACACCTGGATTCCCTTCCTAACGCCAACCAATTGATGGATTTGCTGCTTTTCACATGACACCAGCAGTTTGAAGATTCATTAAATGGTGTTCCTGTGTTAATTATTGGAGGACACTCAGAGCGTTTCTGTGTTTATTTTTTTAACAGGAACTTGAAGGAAAGTTTTACCTTATTTGGCAAATTGCTGAAAGATTGGCAGAACCATTAGTGTTAACCTGTTGCAGCCCAAATATTCTAAGTTCAAATCCTTTCACAGTCAGTCTTGCTTTTCACCCTTCCAAGGTCAATAAAGTAACAGGGGGGTCCACAAAAACACTCTGATTTCACAATGTTATGATATTTAAACTAATTCAAAGATATTGATAAACATGTTGTGAACCGATTCTCTAAAAGCAGTTATTTAATTTTTTTTCAGGCGATTTAGACATCTTTAACCAGAAAATCACAGGGGTACAAGGAAATCTAAAAATGGCCATCACCCCACAGCAACACAGCTGGTGTGTACTGGAATTTGCAAGACCAAACAGTGTTGTGGGCATGCAATGTGCTTTCAGACTCAAATATCATACAATTCCACTTGCACCCATTCCATTCGGAAATGGTACAACGATTTTAGTCAGAAAGGGACATTCTGGCCGACCATCAGTCTCAGAGGAAGTTATTGATCGAGTTAGAAGAAAATTTGTGCACAGCCCCAAAAAGTCAATATGAAGAGCTAGTCGAGAGTTACACCTCCCCAAGGGCACAGTTTGCAAGATCCTACACAAACACTCAAAGTTTCACCCTTACAAGCTGCAATTAGTCCAAAACTCCACCTGAAAGATAATGGAATGCGGTTTGAATTTTGTGAGAATATCCAGCAATCAATGGAAGATAATGATAACCTGCTGTGAAAAGAAAATCATTTTCAGTGATGGTGTTATTTCACATGAACGGCAAAGTCAATAGGCATAACATGCGGATATGGAGGGCTTGAATGTCCCCACGTTACCCAGGAAATTGAATGAGACTCACCAAAAGTTAATGTGTTTTATGCCGTATCAGAGAGAACAGTGTATGGCCCCCTTCCTTCTTTTAATGAGGAGCTGTTACTGGTCAAAGTTACCTGGAGATGCTGACCAACTGGATGTTTCCACAACTAGCTGCTGAGGGTGATGGCTACCTTTTCCAGCAAGATGGTGCTCCACTGCATGGCATCTTGTTGTCAGGAGATTTCTCACTGAGTACTTGCCAAACAGATGGATTGGTCATGCTGGACGAGATGATCAAGTGTTCTGCAAATGGCCTGCGAGGTCAGCAGACCTAACCATTTGTGAGTACATGAAGAGCACAGTTTCTGTACCACCCCTACCTGCAACCCTGGTGGAGCTGAAAATTTTGATCAGTGAAGCAGTTTGCATGGTAACTCCAGATATGCTGCTGAGTGTCTGAACCAAACTGGATTATCACATTGATGCTTTCCGAGCAACTAGACGCATGCACATTGAGTACCTTGAATGCTTCCTTCCACCACATGAAGGAAATCCTGCATCTGAAGCTACTAACTGTGAAAGACTATTACAATAAATTTGCATGTTATGTCTGTTTAAAATCAGGGAGTGTTTTTGTGGACACCCCTCTGTGTATTGGTGTCTCTTGAACTTGGAGAATAACCAAGAATCCTGATGGAATCTTCTTTGTGTTGGTTGTGCTTTAAGGACAGATGAGCGTGTAAACTCCCAAAACCACAATATTTTTGCATGGAGCAGAGAAACCCACCTCACTCCTCCACCCCGTATTATTAGATTGATGAAACATAAAAACAGAACAATGCCACACCAAGATGTGTCCTTGTTAGTCATTGAGGTCTTCTACTAGAAGTCAGCAGAAGACCTGAATCTCAGCAAAAACTGAAAGTGTTGGGGAAAGTGCTTCAGATGCATGTCTTTAAAAGGCCAACCTCCTAACAACTTGGTGACGTCAGATTGTCTTTGAGAATTATCAAAGACAAAGATGTATTTTATGTTCATGGCTGCAGAGGAAATTAGATTTCACTAAACAGCATTGTTAAATATTTCTCATTTTTATTTATTGTTTAACATTTTTACAGCTATTGTTTGTTAGTATAGTGTACAGCTATTTACAAATATAATCCAGAGGTGACAGAAATGGACGGAGAACTCAGAAGGACATCGATAGGAGGAGATTGAACTATTTAAAAAATCCTTTCTACTATAGGCACTAGGCCTGAAATTTTGGGGGAGGGGGTTAATCGATTACTTCGACCCCAGTGTTTCACTGGTACTTAATTTATCAACCCCGAAAGGATGAAAGGCAAAGTCGACCTCAGTGGAATTTGAACTCAGAACGTGCATATAGACGAAATGCTGCTAAGCATTTTGCTCAGCGTGCTAACAATTCTGCCAGCTCACAACATTAATAATAATAATAATAATAATGGTTTCAAATTTTGGCACAAGGGCAGTCATTTTGGGGGAGGGGATGTATCGATTACATTGATCCCAGTGCATTACTGGTACTTAATTTAGCGACCCTGAAAGGGTGAAAGGCAAAGTCAGCCTTGGTGGAATTTGGACTCAGAACACAGCAGCAGACGAAATACCGCTTAACGATTCTGCCAGCTCACCGACTTGATGATGATGATGATTGTTTCTATTATAAACACAAGGCCTGAAATTTGGGGGGGAAGGGTAGTCGATTACATCGATTCCCAGTACTCAACTGGTGCTTAATTTATCGACCCCGAAACGATGAAAAGCAAAGTTGACTTTGGCAAAATTTGAACTCAGAACGTAACGATGGGCAAAATACTGCTAAACATTTCGCCCAGCGTGCTAACAGTTCTGCCAATTCACAGCCTGAATAATAATAACAGGTGGTGAATTGTCAGAGTTGTTAGAGTGTTGGAGAAAAAGATTTGTCTGAGGATGAGGATCTGTAAAAAAGCAATAAGAATTCCATTGTTATGGGAGGAAGTCAGCCGAGGCCATCATTTGTTGACCTGATGCTACAAGGACAGAACACAGACAAAACAGCATGTACTTAGCAGAGAAATAAAATCAGTCTCAGTGGAATTTGAACTCAGAACATAAAGTTAGCAACAGAAGCAGTATTAATACCAAAGGGCAATCATTATATCCAACTTAATGTGGATGTTGTGTTGGAACACATGATACTGTGTTATTTTGCCCTGAGAGAATCTCTCCTATGGACAGAAGCACATTGTGATTAATTATTTTTTAATAAGCCTCTTCAGGCTATTTGCCACATCAAAGCCTGAAAAGACATGGAAATCCTATAAATACATCATTGGTGGTGTGATTTGGCTGATATACAGCTACTTGATATCTGTCACTGATGAGACCAGGTAGGTTGAAATTACATGATCCGGCAGTTCTGTCACCCATGGCAGATGATTCTCATCTGCCAATGAGATGAATACAAGTGTTTTTTATGCACCATGAGTCCATGTGAAATCCTCTCAAGTTAAATAAAATCAGTTTTCAGCATTCTAACAAAGCATCCACATTAAGTTGGATACAAAGGTTGCCTTTCTTGGATGGTCTTCTGATCCGGCTGATCCCTGCAAAGGTTGTTTAGAGTTTTTGATACAAGGCCAACAGTTTTAGGAGGACTGAGTATTTGACCTGATACTTTATTTTACTGACCCCCAAAACAATAAAAGGGAAAGTTGACCTTGATGGAATTTTAGCTCCAAACATAAAAAACTGGAAGAAATACTGTTTGCAGCATTGTGTCAGACAATTCTTGCAGCTTATCACCTTACAATAAGAATAATAATAATCATTTGTGATTGTTAATTAACACTATTCTGTGATCGAAGGTAGGACCCCTTTTTTTATGCTGATACTCTGCGATTTCCTTTCAGACTTTCTGTAATTGCTGTTGGATCTGTTTTATCTGTTTGTTGCTTCCAGTTCTTCAAGTGTCATCATCATCATTTAACGTCCCTTTTTCCATGCTGGCATGGGTTGGACAGTTTGAGAGGAGCTGCTAAGGCCAGCAGCCACACCAGGTTCCATTGTCTGTTTTGTCATGGTTTCTACAGCCAGATTCCTTCCTAATGCCAATCACTTTACAGAATGGGCTGAATGTTTTTTTCTTCTGTGGCACCGTAGCCATTGCAATTGGTTATATCAACTCCAGTATTTGTCTGGTGTCTATTTTAGCAATATTGGAATAAGGAAGGTCTAAGTTAACTTGCACACAATTTGAACCTATTACCTGAAGGTTTATAGCCAAATCCCATCCAGTATTTTGTGTGGCACTCTACTAATTCTGCCAATTCAGCTGAGAAGTCTTTGGGTACCAGAATCTCTTGAAGACTTTGTAAAAGATGTCAGTCTTTACAACTGGGAGACAAAATGTTACAAGGCAATAATTTAGAATTTAAAAAAAGTTATGTACACAACTAAAAGTAATCCTTTAAAATATTTTACAATTTCCATGTTTCCTGATGTTGTTGTTGTTGGTGCTGTTCACCGGAATCTTCCTTTTACAGGATCAAACACGTCCGGGACTGGTGAAAAATAGAGAGACAGATACAATTATGGTCAGGTTTTGAATAAATTAAAAATGATTTAACGACAGAAACTGGACACAGGAAAAAACAAAAATGAATTAATTTTTAAACTGGAAATATTTGAACTCCAAATGTAACGACAAACGAAATGCTGCTAAGCATATTTGTCTGTCATGATAACGATTCTGACAGCTTACCGCCTTATATAATAATAATATTGGAATAAGGAAGGTCTAAGTTAACTTGCACACAATTTGAACCTATTACCTGAAGGTTTATAGCCAAATCCCATCCAGTATTTTGTCTGGCACTCTACTAATTCTGCCAATACATCTGAGAAGTCTTTGGGTGCCAGAATCTCTTGAAGACTTTGTAAAAGATGTCAGTCTCTACAACTGGGAGACAAAATGTTACAAGGCAATAATTTAGGAGGAGTGGCTGTGTGGTAAGTAGCTTGCTTACCAATCACATGGTTCCAGGTTCAATCCCACTGCATGGTACCTTGGGCAAGTGTCTTCTACTATAGCCTCGGGCCGACCAAAGCCTTCTGAGTGGATTTGGTTGATGGAAACTGAAAGAAGCCCGTTGTATATGTGTGTATACGTTTGTGTGTCTGTGTTTTTCCCCCCAACATCACTTGACAGTCGATGCTTGTGTGTTTATGTCCCCATAACCTAGTGGTTCATCAAAAGAGACCGATAGAATAAGTCCTGGGGTCGATTTGCTCGACTAAAGGTAGTGCTCCAGCATGGCCACAGTCAAATGACTGAAACAAGTAAAAGAGGAATAATAACACAAGAATTTGGAATATGAAAAGTGTAAAGGTTTTTCCTGTAATAATTGGGTGCCTTGGGAATTGTGAGCAAAGATAGAAACGAAATGGTTGAAGGGGGTTGGAATAGAATGCCCTGTGGAGCTCCATAAAAAATTTGCCTTTTAGGAACAGGAAAGATTATCAGAAGGGATTTAAGCACTTGATAGACTTTTGAAAGCTTGTGGATACCTAAGGTTACAGGTGGTAACCTGCTACCCACATAAATTTTACCTGGAATAAGAATGAACCTGAATCTAATCAATGATGATCCTTTTTTTCTATAGACACAAGACCTGAAATTTTGGGGTAAGGCATTAGTCGATTATATCAACCCTCATGCATAACTGGTACTTATTTCATCAACCCTGAAAGGATGAAAGGCAAAAATCAACCTCGGCAGAATTTGAACTCAGAATGTAAGGATGGACGAAATGTTGCTAAGCATTTTTCCCAGCATGCTAACCATTCAGCCAGCTCACTGCCTTAATAATAATAATAATAATAGTAATCCATTATATTATAGGGACAAGGCCTGAAATTTGTATGGGAAGGGATTAATTGATTACATTGACTGCAGTCAAACCTCATCAGAATTTGAACTGAAAACGTAAAGACACACGAAATGGGTTTTTGTATATCCAGCCATAGAAACCATTCCAAAACAGACAACTGAAGTCTGGTGCAGTGCTCCAGTTTGCCAGTTCCTATCAAACCGTCCAACCCATGTCAGCATGGAAAGCACACATTAAACAATGGTTAGGATCTTTATTATAAGTCTTCATGATTCAGCATGAGTTCTGCAGATACTTTGCTATTCTTGCCCAACCAGTTCTTGTTAGTGTCCATCCATTGTGTTCTTTGCCTGCCCCATGATCTTCTGCTGCTCATGTTTTCCAGACCTCTGCTTCATCGAATATGGCCTTAACAGATGAGCTTTTGTGTTTTCACAATGTTCAGGCATTGTTGTTGCCTTTCACTTATTTATTATAACAGCCATTCCTTTGTCTGATGATCTTCGTAACATTCTCCTAAACATCGACACTTCAATTGCTTGGATCATATTCTCTTCAAATTTATGAGAGTAGACATGCGAAACAGAAATTGGCTGAACTGAAATGAAACATTGTTAACCTTTCCTATGATATCAAGTCCCCTTTCTGCTGACAGTCAACACTAAATGGATCAACCTCCGAAGCCTGCTGCTGTTGATTCACAAATTGTGAAATGTTGTGTCAGATGCAGTTGGCTAAGTTGAAATAAGAAGAGTTGTGTTTCGAGAAACAGCAAAATAGTTGCCAAAGTCACATTCGAACTTTTGACCTATCTGTAATGCCAGAGGACTGAAGTAGCAATTCACAGGTTATGAGTTCAAATTTTGTGTGCAAGTGTTTCGTTTATGGAGCTGTTGGAAGTAGATACCAGCTCATTGCAGACTGGAACCTGACACTGGCTTTCTATTCTGAAGAGGCAGCTTCTTGGATACTTGCATCTTCACATTAGAGATGACCAGAGAAGCAACTGCCTGACAACATCCAAACTAGTTGAACTAAACTGAAAGTGGTGACGTCACTGCTTAATCAAAGCTGCAATAATGATTCAAGGAAACACAAATACTTTTTGGATCATTTTCTACGAGACAGGGGAGGTAACTCTAACTATTTACAAAAAAACCATATTTAACACCAAGTTTAATTAAAATTTTAAAAAATAAACGGGGTGAGGGAAATACCAATAAGATATCAATATTAACAGATGAAGTAAAATAATGATGAATGAGACTGGTTCAGTAATTAGAGATTTCAACACAAATGGTGAAGTTGGTGATGATTGCTGGAGTCAATAAGTCCTTTGGTTTTTAAAGCTGTTACACCGTTATAAAATGGACAAACATATTGCATTTATAAGTTTGTAAAATATGAAGAGAATATATTATGTGGGAGACGAGGCAAAAAGTCAAGTGTTTTACTTGAGCAAAAGTTAATTTTTCAATGTAAGTCGATAAAGTTTGTTTCTCTCTTTGAAACATTGGGTTCTTTAATTTTTACTCTAAATCAAGAGACTCCAGTCTCTTTCTTAATGAAATAGCTTCCTCTGATGTTTATATGGCCACACACAGTTTTCAACACCATCAGAATTGACAGCTCTATGTGTAAGGCCCAGGTAAGGTATTACAGACAAATTACCAATTCTTATGAGATGAAAATGGTAGCATTTCAATCAAAGAGGGATATTCATCACAAAACAAATAAAAGAACTTTCATTGAACAAAAAAAAATGCCATGTAGAGAAGAGTCTGGACGTTTGTCTCAAATGGTTGCTGTTTCAGGAGACAAAATCTCTAAGTTCAAAGTTAATTTTTTTTAGTAAACAATTTTGATGGATTACATTAAAAAAAAAAAAACAACCTTATTTTACAAGTGGAGTCTCAGAGAAATATAAGGGAATAAATGATGTCGAGTATATTGGTGATATTGATTTTACCATTCCTTGAGATAAAGATGGTAAAATCTACCTAAGAAAAATATGAGAAACAAAACACAATTTCTGAAATGGATTTTGTTCTGAGATTCTAACACTTCTGTTGGGTTTCTAGCAGCAAATTCCAAGATGTAGCATCTTGGCAGGTGCCACGTTAAAGGCACCCAGTCCACACTCTGTAAAGTGAGACAAAGAAACACACACACAATGACATGGCCATGTGGTACAATATTTACTTTCTAACCATGTGGTCTTGGGTTCAGCACAGAATGTGGCACCTTCAACAAGTATTTTGTTATAGCCACAGGTCAACCAAAGCCTTGGGAGTGAATTTGGTAGAGAGAAAATAAATGAAATCCATTGTATATATGTGTGTGTGTGTGTGTATCCTTGTTTTAACATCATGTGATGAATGTAATCAAACATCCCCATGATGCGGTGTTCGTTATCTTTATTCTGTGAAAAACTTGTCTGGCAAAGTAAGAGCATCCAGCCATAGAAAATCCATCCCAATATACTTCAACCGATCCATGAAGGAATGGAAATGTGGATGTTAAATGATTATGTATTTATTTTTCTCACTTCTGTACTCCTGTATTGGTTGAGGAAACTTGATACAAAATCATTTTTTACTTACATTTTTATCTTTCTCATCATTTTCCAAAATAGTTTCACTTTTTTCTGTTTCTTTCTTTTTATCTTCTTCACTTTTTTCATCTTTAGCATCTTCCTGTAACAAATTTACAAAAGCAAGGATGTAACTCCTCTCGGACTACAGTAGCCACCACATCTAAATGGGGATTAAATGTTAGCAAATTTATTGGGCCCATGCTGGTACCACATGTAAAGTACTGTTGCTGGTACCACATTAAAAGCACCCATTCTGGCGTTATGTTAAAAGGGTTGATGCTGGTCCCACATAAAAAGCACCCAGGCATTAGGAAGGGCATCCAACTGTAGAAACCAAGCTAAAACAGACAATTGGAGCCTTGTATGGCCCCTAGTCTTACCAACTCTCTTCAAAGTGTCCAACCCATTCCAGCATGGAAAACAGACGTTAAATGATGTTTTACATTTCACACAACAACCCTATTCTCCTCCATATTTGACTGAAACAGAAGAAGCTGAGAGAAGTAGGGGGCTGACAGAGTCCCTCCTCTCTAAAAAGTTTCTCCTCTTCTTCTGTGGAAAACCTTTTGTTCTCCAAAATTGAAGAAGGAATCTCGCAACAATGAGTGTGGCGTCCTTTTGTCGTTTCCACAGCAACTAAACTTAAAACCTGGAAACTTATTCTGAACGTTTTGTACAAAACTCCTCTTCACTCTTTGGAAGAGGTCAAAGTCCAATAATGTCATATCACCATGACCACCACCACCACCACCGTCGTCGTCGTCGTCGTCGTCGTCGTCATCATCATCTGCCATTGAATTAGTAAGCTCTGAGAAACAAGTTTCTTGTAAGAGTGTCACAACTATACAAAAGAACAAGTTGGAAAACTATTTTCATTGAGAGTAGAGAGGAGTAATGTTGCCAGGGATGCCTTCTGCATAAAGAAAATATAGTTAAGTGCTGCTAACATAATTCTACAAAGAAAAAAAGGATGTTGTAAGATCTAACAGATCTTAGAACAACTGAGAGAACATAATTTCAGTTTGTGAAAATAATTCATTGATTAAACAATTTAAAATTTCCCAAGAACACCTGACTTCTCTCTTTTGTCTCATATGATAGAATTGTCATTAACACTAATGATTTTTCATTACAGATTTGATTTTAGCTGGGAGTAAGGCCAGCAGAAAAATATAGTCCTAACTAAGATTTGAACTCAGGACTGCCAGTTAACAATACAATCAAATGAGGAAGCATCTACATGGTTGTTCAACCTGTTTGAAATAGCAGCCAAATCTCTCACAGGGAAGGATATATTGGATTGTGTAATGTTAGCTAAACTGTCTAGAATGATGGGATGGTTGTGGTTGGACTGTCTTTGATCAAGGCTGACCTAGCACTAAACAACAGTACAATGTACTGCTTTGATTTCCAATGGTCAGCTGTACCACCACTGTGGTACCTATTTACAATAGAGTGGACTGAGCCAACATTGTTAATTAAAAACACAATGTGGGGGGGGGGGGCTGATGAGAACCTGGAATCTTTTAGGTCAACACTCAACTATCAGTTGTGTAAGTCAACACCCCCACCTGTTGCCCTGCTGTCATTCATAAGTCAACAGCCATTATTTCACTCACCTTGCTGTCATTCATAAATCAACACCCCCACCACTCACATTACTGTCACTCATTAGTCAACACTCTATCACTCATCCACCTGTCACTCATAATTCAACATTCATCACTCACCCTGCTACTAATTTCATAGAGCAAAAATATAATACTTTACCTTTTCGCCATCCTTCTCTTTTTCCTTTTCCTCCTCCTCTTCCACCTCCTCCTCCTCCTCTTCAACAGAATCTAAAATATAAATATTAAAATCATCAACACTTTGTAATCAAAGCAAGTCTTTGATGTTGGTTCAATTCCCAAGAGTGACAGAGGAATCATGGGAATGCATTAATGGAATAAACTACCCATCATATTGGTCAGATGTTCAAATCCTATAACTGCCATTGATGTATCCCTCAAACAACCAACAAAACAACCTCTACATGATCCCTCAAACTGCTAGAAATAGCAGCTAAATCTCAGCCAGTTTCATGGGGATTTGGCTGTGATTTCGTTAAATAAGGAACATACACACTAGATAATGTAGCCCTGCAAATCCCTTATAAAAAATGTAATAGGCATGGTTGAATTGTCTTCAGTGAGAGGTCTGCTAGACCAGGGTTGACTAACAACTAAAAAACATCAGTTTGCCATTGTAGTAGTAAGATAAGTGAAACAGAGTTGCAGAAAGAGAAGAAGTCAAAGAAATATTGTTTTGGTAATTTTGAAGATGGAAAGTGAAATTGAAGCTAAATGATATTGCTGTTGTTGAGATATGATGCAATGTATATATATGTATATATATATATATATATATATATATATATATATATATATATATGTGTGTGTGTGTGTGTGTGTATATATATATGTATGTATGTATATATATGTGTGTGTGTATATATTGCACCTCCCACAACACAGACTAGTTATTAGTGACTTTAGACTTGAGGCCAGAAGGATGCCAAAAAGCAGACTAATCTGGAGAAGAAGGATTCGGAAGCTTAAGAACCCTTCACATGGTCAGAGGTTTAGGGATATCCTTACCGAGAAATTTAATACAATGGGATGTCAAGGCAAGATCGTCAGCAAAGTCAAGATCAGTTAAATGCTGTGCACAATGCCAACTGCTCTGGCAGGGTTTCAAAAGGAGTCCCTTTTCCTTCGTACCGTCTTGGGCAATGTGTAGAACATAGTTGAGAACAATGGTGAACAAGAAAGGAGTGAATGTGTCACCCTGCAGAACACCTGATTCAACTTCAAAGAAGTCAGTCTCTCCATCAGGAGATATAACTGTGGCAGTGGAGCTTGTGTACAGCGTTCTGATAGCATCAACAATCCTGGGAGGAATTCCATAGAGTGCAAGGATTTTAAACATAAGATCTCTGCTGATGGAATCAAATGCTTTGCAAAAGTCGACAAAACAGATTGTGGCGCTGTTGTTAAACTTTTTCATTTCTTTCAGTATGCGATGGATGGAGAGGATTTGAGCAGTTGTTGACCGGCCCCTTCTAAATCTTATGAAGAAGGGCATAGGTACAATTCTATTAAGCAGAAGTTTGTTATAAACTTTAGCTGCAATTGGGATCAGAGTAAGGCCTCTGTAGTTTGCTGCACTTGTTAGATCACCTTTTTGGGGGGTAGAGGGACAATTCCACCCTTCAACCAAGCAGATGGAGACAAATGATGTGCTTATGTGTCGTTGCAGAAACCTAATAAGGTTTCATGAAATATATCAAAAACCTCTTAGTTGAGAGAGAGAGAGAGAGAGAGAGTAGAACTGAGGGAAGTGGCCAGGCGAGAGGTTAGAGTGAAAAGAGGGACAGGTGTCTTACAACAGAGGAGATGTTTGGCTTCCCCAGTAGGAGAAGGACAGACAGACAGACAGACACATACAAACAATGAATACTGAAAGCCAGGTAATACAGGGAGGCTGCGAGGCCAACAAACACAAATAAAACAAGAATTGCAAAGTAGAAATATTCAAAGACTCTACTTAAGAACATCAGGATGTGGCCACCACTGCCCAAACTACCATTCAACCTCAACAACACCAATGTTTAACCAAAACAATTCATAATTCACCAGGTTTTGGATGATTCTGCTTCTTGCCAGATTTTCCCTTCACTTTTTCTTCCCCTTTTTCCTTCTCTTCATCACTTTTAATCTCTTTCTTCTTGCTTTCTTTCTTCTTCCTTGGAGATTCTTTCTTTTCTTCACTTTCTTTTTCTACGTTTTTACCTTCTTTACTTTCATCCTCTACATTTGAAATCACTTTCTTCTTCCCAAAAATATTTAAAATTCCTTTTTTACCTAAAACAATAAATCATAAACCAAGTATAAAATTTATGTCACCTTCAGAAACACCAATTCTAATCAATTCTTTAGAAAAATGCATCGATTTCATCATAAAGTTGGTCAAAATATTAAAAGTTGTGACTGAATTTTAGTTTTTGTCACTTTCCATCCAGGGTCTTGTCATAAACATTATTTCACTTCCATTTGGCAGGAATTGGATTAGATTCACCGAAGAAGCATCTTGATGTCACCAAGCATCGCCTGCTTCCAAGGAAAGTAATATTTCCTCATGGCCAGGCATGTTTTTCCGTAGAAGACTAGAAGTCAACAACAGTTAAGGCGATAGTACAAACACACACACACACCACCAGCATCATTTAATGTCCGTTTTTCCATGCTGGCATGGGTTGGACGATTTGACAGGAGCTGGCGAGGCTGGAGAGCTGAACCAGGTTCCACTGTCTGCTCTGGCATGGCTTCTGCAACTGGATGCCTTTCCTCCTGCCAACCACTTTACAGTGTGTGCTGGGTGCTTTGCATGTGGCACTGGCACAGGTGCCTTTTATGTGCCACTGGCACCAGCGGGGTCAGCAAGTGGAGTTGCAAGACAATGACCTCTTAGTTAAGAGGAGGAACAAAACCAAGGGAGGTGGTTGTGTGGCAGGCAGGAAGTTACTGGAGGGACAAAGATAGAAGAGATACTAGACCACCCCTGAAGAAGGAAGGCTGGTACATACACCTTCACTTAGCACAAATAACTCTAGAAAGTTAGTGGTTTGTCCTTTCTCAGTTATTAAATTCATAGGATTAAAAAAAAAAAATAGAAAAATTTACTTTTTTGTTTGTTTTTGTTATTCTTCTCTAAATCTTCCTCATTTTCTTTTTGCACTTCCTTCTCCTCCTCCTCCTCTTCCTCCTGCTGACCTTCAGTAAATTTCTCATCTTCCAGATCCCTTTTTTCATTTACTTCAACTCCTTTATTTCGTTTTTTGCCTTTTTGCTTTTTATCCTTTTTCTTTTTCTTCACTGAAGAATCTTTCTTGTCCTCTTCCACACCATTCTTGTCCCCTTCCACACCATTCTTGTTCTTCTGCCTTTTCCTCTCATATCCATCTTCACCATTTACCGATTCCTCTTCACTGCAGGAAATTTCTTGAATTTCATCTTCACTATCTTCTTTCTTACCTGAAAAAACACAAAAGGAACATTAACACTGAACTACATTTGGTCTATCTCTCGAAATAGATAAGGCCCTTCTTATCTGAAACACATCAAAGCACTGACGTCTGGCAACTGACTTGGTAGACACCCACAAAATTGTCCCCATCTTTACAACAACAACAACAACCTTGGACACCTTTTTGAAAGCTAGACATCAAAGACTTGTGGACATGCTTACAAAATCAGAAAACAACAGAACACCCATGACTTTTGGAAATGTTTTTTCACACTGAAGCATGGAATAAACTCCCTGCATCAGTTGCTAGCTGTCCAGACCCTACATCCTTCGAAACTTCCATTCACCAAAAGGACACCTGATTCCCCCTTCCCACTTTCTTTTTAAATGACTCGTTCACTGTTCACTTCTTCTGCTTTATTCTCTGCACTTTTGAATACTTTTTATGGTGTATTGTAGTACACCTAATATTACCCCTAACCCACAGCCAGACACAGGGTTCTTGTGAGAGGTAAATCCCTGAGCAGCTAACCAAAAGCTGAGCAAGGCGAACAGGAGGTAATTATTCTGACTTGTTCAATGACAGGTGTGAGGAACTAAACACCAGATCTCCTCCATTATACAAGACAGGACTGCCCAACACCCACCCACCCACTCCCTCTTCTTCTATGACATTATCAACCATTTTCCCAAACTGTGCTTTGCTATTTCACCTTCTAACCCTAACCCAAAATAATACAAGACACCAGTTCTAGAGCCATTGACCACCACAGAATATATTTGGCAGAATTGTTAGCAAATAATTACAGAGGCATCAAGCTGTTAGATCAGGTTATGAAAGTTACAGAGAGGGTCATAGCCCAACTAATTAGGGAGCGAATCAATTTAGATGAGATGCAGTTTGGGTTCGTGCCAGGTAAAAGCACTACTGATGCCTTATTTCTAGTGAGACAGTTGCAAGAGAAATACCTAGCCAAGGATAAACCTCTGTACCTGGCTTTCGTTGACATGGAGAAAGCCTTTGACAGGGTCCCCCGATCCCTTATCTGGTGGTCAATGAGGAAACTTGGGATAGAAGAATGGCTAGTGAGAGCTGTGCGAGCCATGTACAGAGATGCGGCCAGTAAGGTGAGGGTTGGAAATGAGTACAGCAATGAATTCCGGGTAGAGGTAGGGGTCCACCAAGGTTCCGTCCTCAGCCCCCTATTATTTACCATAGTCCTCCAGGCAATCACAGAGGAGTTCAAGACAGGTTGCCCCTGGGAGCTCCTCTATGCTGATGACCTTGCCCTAATTGCGGAGTCACTATCAGAACTAGAGGAGAAGTTTCAGGTGTGGAAGCAAGGTCTAGAATTGAAGGGCCTTAGAGTCAACCTAGCTAAAACCAAAATCCTAATAAGTAGGAAGGTAGATAAAACACAAACCCCTTCAGGTAGATGGCCCTGCTCAGTATGTAGAAAAGGAGTAGGTAGTAACTCTATAAGATGTACCCGGTGCAAGCTATGGACACATAAGAGGTGCAGCAACATCAAAGGCAGGTTAACTAGCAAGTTAGTTTTTGTTTGTGGCAGATGTTCAGGTGCAATAAAGACTGCAAACAAACAGGAAACAACTTCTATCTCATTCCAGGGTGAAAAACTAGAGGTAGTCGATAGCTTCCGCTATCTGGGCGACCAAGTTAGTAGTGGGGGTGGGTGCGCTGAAAGTGTAGCTGCTAGAATAAGAATAGCCTGGGCAAAGTTTAGAGAGCTCTTACCCCTGCTGGCGACAAAGGGACTCTCACTCAGAGTAAAAGGCAGACTGTATGACGCATGCGTACGAACAACCATGCTACATGGCAGTGAAACATGGGCTGTAACTGCTGAGGACATACGTAAGCTCGCAAGGAATGAAGCCAGTATGCTCCGTTGGATGTGTAATGTCAATGTGAATACCCGTCAGAGTGTAAGTATCTTGAGAGAAAAGCTGAACATTAGAAGCATCAGTTGTGGCGTGCAAGAGAGACGATTGCGCTGGTATGGACATGTGGTGAGAATGGAGGAGGATAGCTGCGTGAAAAAGTGCCACACCCTAACAGTTGAGGGAACCCGTGGAAGAGGTAGGCCCAGGAAGACCTGGGCTGAGGTGGTGAGGCAAGACCTTCGTACATTGGGCCTCACCGAGGCGATGACTACGGACCGAGACCTTTGGAAATGGGCTGTGCGTGAGAAGACCCGGCAAGCCAAGTAAGATCGTTGCCAGTGCCCCTGGACTGGTTCTTGTGCGGGTGGCACATGAGATGCACCATTTTGAGCGTGGCCGTTGCCAGTACCGCCTGACTGGCTCCTGTAGGATTTTCGAGCGAGATCGTTGCCAGTGCCCCTGGACTGGCTTGTGCGGGTGGCACATAAAAGACACCATTTCGAGCGTGGCCGTTTTCGTGCGGGTGACACGTAAAAGCACCCACTACACTCTCTGAGTGGTTGGCGTTAGGAAGGGCATCCAGCTGTAGAAACTCTGCCAAATCAGACTGGAGCCTGGTGTTGCCATCCGGTTTCACCAGTCCTCAGTCAAATCGTCCAACCCATGCTAGCATGGAAAGCGGACGTTAAACGATGATGATGATGATGATGATGTTAGCATACTGGACGGAATGCTTAGAGGTATTTCATCTGTCTTCATGTTCTGAGTCCAAATTCTGACACGGTTGACTTTGCCTTTCATCCTTTCGGGGTCGATAAATTAAGTACCAGTGAAACACTGGGGTTGATATAATCAACTAGTCCCATCCCCACAAATTTCAGGCCTTGTGCTTTTAGTAGAAAGGATTATTATTATTAATAATAATAATAATAATAAAATATAAAACCTTCACAGAAATATTCCAACCTTTTTCTTCGATGCTTTCTTTTGAATTTAGATATTTTGGTTCTTCTTTATTTTTACTCTGTAGATTGATTTCAAGCTTCATTGGAATGGGAGCATCTTTCTGATATTCTTCATTTTCTATTCGGTCCTGGAATGAGTTATTAAAATAACAATATTGAAATATTTAGAGAAATATTTTGAGAAATAATTAGAGAATATTCTTTTCTAGTTTGATAACAATCATCAAATTCTTTAAAACAACCAAAAAGAGACAGAAAAGATGCTTTTTGTCAATTAAAAATGAGTTTTTAATTAGATGACAACTGCAACAGTGACATTTTTAATAAGACTGGAATTAGGAAAGGCATTCAATTGTAGGAACCATGCCAAGACATTGCAGCATCATGCAGCCCTCAAATCCAGGCAAAGCGACTGTCAAAATGACGAGGATTATGACTATAAAACACACACACACAAACATGGCACATGGCACATAGCTCAGTGGTTAGAGCATCAGGCTCACAATCGTGGAACTCCAAAGTTTCTATCAAGGCAACCCAATGCAACAAGGGCAATCTCAGAATTATGGAATCCCTCCTTATAAACAAATTGAAACCAGCTGTTAACAGCAGGAAACAACAACACGAAGCAGACTAGATGCTATAGCAACAGCAGTCTGCACATGTCACCTTCTGTACAACAAACTTTTTCCAATCACTGCTTTTCCGAATCTCCTGAAGAAGGGGTCTTTACCTCAAAATATAGAAATACAAGGTAAAAAGCACCATCCGAATGTGGTCGATGCCAGTGTCACATGACTGGGTCCCATGCTGGTGGCACGTAAAAAGCACCCACTATACTCTCAAACTGGTTGGCATTAGGAAGGGCGTCCATCTGTAGAAACTTTGCTAGATCAGATTGAGTCTGGTGCAGCCTCTGGCTCACCAGTCCTCAGTCAAACCATCCAACCCATGCCAGCATAGAAAGCAGACGTTAAACAATGATGATGATGATATATATATACATATAAATATGTATGTATGTATGTATTTGGCCGGGCTAGTTGCAGTTCTATTTTCTGGGTACTTAAAGAATTTCTCTGGAGATATAGCCTCGTTTTGAAAAACTCTCCCATATAAGTCTTGTATTCACCTGTGTTGGTCATCTGGACTTTGACTCTGAAGACTATGCCTTTGGTTAGACAATTCCTTCTTAAAGGACAGCAACTTTGGTCTTTGAAATTGCATTTTGGGTTATCTCTTTCTGCGGCACCGTCACTTTTGTTTAGAATCTTTGTGTTATGCTAGTTTATTAAAGAGGTGAAGTTTTTTACAGCAAGAATAGCTAACCTTAAGCAGTCTTCTATTGAAGACTCTATGGTATTTGTGGTTGGCTGGAAAATGCCTGGAAACTAAATTTAAAAATTCTTTACCTACATTAGTTCTAACAGTAGCGCTGAAGGACAGATTGAACCACAGAACCTTTATACACACACACTTACACAGTGATTAAAACATTAATCATCAATCTTTAGGAGTAAAGAATGAATGAAATCTCAACATTCATTATTCGCAATAACGTGATTAATTAAAAAAAAAGTCAAAGTTGGAAATCTTTACCAAAGTGACTCCATTTGACAGAGGAACCTTCTGTGAATGTTCAGTTGGAAGATCTTGTTTGTTAATGGTGAATTCTTTCTCCAATATTTCTTCAGTGCTGTTGAGTGACACAACATCTGGAAGAAGTTCTTTTACTGAATCGTTTTCTTTTTGTGCAACAATCTTAAGAGAATCAGAGGTTAAAAAGTTTGGTTTTAATTCAGTAATTAAGCAATTCTGCAGCTCATTAGCTTGTACAATTGTGATGAAAAACAAGCTTACTAAAACAACATGTGAGACAACTGGTATTGATCACTATGACAGATTATTGATTTTTAATCAATAATATGGTAGTTCCACAAACCTGTCTCTCTGCAGATAACGAAATTGGGGGGGGGGGATTTGGAAAGAATTTCATTGGATATACTTGTTGATGGAGGACTGAACAATACACACACACACTCCATCACCTGGGTCCTTGGATTATTACCTGCATTCAAAACACTTCATCAACCAAAAGGCGGTGAAAGTTTTAGTGGAGGAGTTCTTCTCTTCAAAAGAAACCAAAGCTTCAAATGGTGCCACACGATGGCCTCGGAATGCTCCACTGCTTTTGTTGTAACTTGACAAAAAAAGCAAATAACTTACCAAAACATTGCAAAACACAATATTATTTCTAAATATTATTTAGTCTTACGCTGTGTGGTTTAACACCTGCCTCAATTCTCTTACCTGGTCCTTTGCTGGCTTTTGTTGAGTTCAATCCCTGCAGGTTCCTGGTTCCACTTCCCACTGCACCCCACACACTGACCTCAAACTGAACATCAACTGGGGTGGGATGGGGACAGGGGGAAGTAGGGATCAATTATGTCACCTGACTGGCAAGAGGGACCCTTAAATGTCCAGACTCTTCTGCCCCATGCCCTATTAAATACACACACACACACACAATGGATCCATAAAGGATGAAGGCATATCAATGTGAAACCTGCCAATAACTGGCTGCACAGAATGATGCAGAGCAGACAGTGGTGAAGTAACGCACTATCCAAGCCCCATAGGGCCTCAATGGAATATGCTCCCTGTTGTTAGGTAATCTGCAACCCCAAGTGTATCTTTTATGCCACGTCAGAGGGAACCTCTGACGTGGCATAAAAGAAGAAGAAGAAAAGACGAATGAGTCTTCCCTGTTGCTACAAGTGTTTCGTTTGGAGATTTTAATCAACATAAGAATAATACAATTATTTAGATTATGCAAATTTCTTAAATATTGATATTCATCATCATTATCGTTTAACGTCCGTTTTCCATGCTGGTATGGGTTGGATGGCTCGACTGGGGTCTGGAAAGCCAGGGGTCTGCACCAGGCTCCAGTCTGATCTGGCAGTGTTTCTACAGTTGGATGCCCTTCCTAATGCCAACCACTTCAAGAGTGTAGTGAGTGCTTTTTACATGCCACCGGGACAGGGGCCAGAGGGGGCTGGCATCGACCATGATCGGATGGTGCTTTTTACGTGCCACCAGCACGGGAGCCAGTCACTGGCATCGGCCACATAAAAGGCACCCAGTGCACTCTGTGGAGTGGTTGGCATTAGGAAGAGCACCCAGCTGTAGAAAGCGAGTCAGAACAAACAATGGGGCCTGATATAGCTCCCCAGCCTTATCAGCTCCTGTCAAACTCTCCACCCCATGCCAGCATGAAAAATGGACGTTAAATGATGGATATTAAAATGATGTATGCATCTATTTGTCATATTTCGAGTGAAGTTTACTGAGTTAGGGTTAGTAGACATTTTCAAAATGGCAATAATTCTTGGAAAGAATCAAAGACTCTTCCATGCACAGAGTCGATATATTCTCAGCATTCATCGATATTAAGCAGGAGCAGTTAGTAACCAATAGCAACAACAGTTAGCTTTATGTTAATGGCTGTATAGTACTGCTAATATTACTGGTATTATGGAGTAGTAAAGTCTATTTACAGTATTAGTAACTATAGTGGTGGCCTGTGACTGTTGAGATGTCTTCATGAGTTGGATGTTGTAATGAAAAACAGGTTTCTATATAAAATACTGTAGCTTACTTTCAGAAGAGATACTCTCATCCAGCCAGCGTCGATTCTTTGTCCTGATTTTCTATCTGCTTCCCTTGTACCTTGATGGTATGTCCTGCAACTTAATCTCCACTATCTTTTCTCCCTTTCCCAGCTGGGGTAGCCACGTATCCCCTCTACAACAAGACGCTTGTTCTTGTCCCCTTGTCATTGTCTGGCATAACACTACCCCACTCAATACCGTCCACCCTCCTGGTAGAGGGATCTCACCTCACAACTCGCTGGCGCTGGGGTCACATAAAAAGCAGCACCCAGTCCACTGTATGAAATGGTTGGCATTAGGAAGGATTTTCACCAGTAGAAACCATGCTAAACCAAACACTGGAGCTTGATATAGTCCTCTGTCTTGTCGAACCATCCAACCAATGCTTGTATGGAAGCTGGATGTCTAATTATGATGACACAATACCCCTGTGTGTAATAAAGGGTGATTAAATGGGTTGAAAATCAGAAGAACATCCACCCCTAAACCACTGGCTCAGAAACCCAAACCTGGCCAATGACGGAAGAATGGACATAAACTGATGAAGACAAAGAAATGTCATCTGCTTAAATTACAGCAGGTTTTTAATTAGGTCAGATGTGTGGATCAGGATTAATTAAACAACAACAACAAATTAACCCTCCTTACATTGGTTCGGTGACCCTGTGATATAGCAATGCCTTTTCTACATAAGGATATATTAATCCCCACTT
Source organism: Octopus bimaculoides (assembly GCF_046866305.1). NCBI lineage: Eukaryota > Metazoa > Mollusca > Cephalopoda > Octopoda > Octopodidae > Octopus > Octopus bimaculoides. The sequence continues at coordinate 193,897,559 of NC_142929.1, read as the reverse complement.
AAAAGTGAATGTTGCATTACAGCACAAAATACTGCATTATTTAACACAAGAGAACCTCTCATATGGAGCTGTAGTGCATATAAGCACTCTTGTTTATATCACTAGCAGGAGATAATCAGCTACTATTGCTGCTGGGACTACCAGATCATGTGATTTCAGCCTTCCTTAGCCTTGTCAATGGCAGACACCCAAAGCTAGAAATAGCAGCAATTCCTCTGTCAGTAATATACATGGAATTCCAGTATCTAATCAAGAACTGCTGTCGCAAATAGTCAGTGGTATATTAAAAAAGTAATTATTAATGACAGAAATGGTATTAATAGCAAAAGGTAACATTTATCTCCACTTGAAAGTTGATGCTGTCACAACACAGAGAATACTAAGTTATTTATTAAGAGAGAACCTCTCCTATGGACGTATCCTGGTAGCAATAGCAGAGGATTATCTCCCCTGCTAGCGATATAGACATGAGTGCTTATATGCACCACAAGTCCATATGAAGGGTTCTCTCATGGTAAATGATGCAGTGGTTTGTTGTTCTAAGAGAAACCTCCACTTTTTTAAGTGAGGATCAATATTACCTTTTGGTATTAAAACTGGTTCTGTCACTCTTAATTATTTCTACATAATTTCAGTACTGCTGATGCCATGCCTTGTACTTAGCACTTCTGTCAAACAATTGAACAATTTGATAAAGTAAGGTCCTTAACACATCCCCAGCCCTTGATAACGTAAGGTCCTTAATGCCCCCCCCCTGCCCAACAAACATGCTGGTTGGTTGTTTGGCTCAACTGTTGATCTTTGTAAAACATTTTCAGTTTGGTTGACTGTTTAACCCCAAGTCAGTGCTGATCGAGTAGACCTATGACTAAAGGCAGTACAGCCATGACCATCTCACCTTATTTTAGAGACAGAGTATGGTGGACTGCATTATCCAATATGTCCTTCCTACTTTTAGGATGGTAGGGTATGACTGGAGGGGATTTGACTGCTATTTCAAGTCAGGTTGAGCAAACAGGACAGAGAAATGATGATGGTCAAAGACAACTTATCGTTATCTCTTGGCTCCGGGGGGGGGGGGGTATATATGGACACACAGGCAGCACACTTTGGATGTAACAAAGTAAGGAAATCCAATTAGAAATGCCAAATTTACTTTTCCAAAGAAAAGCTATTCAGAAAAAAGCCAAAATCAGAAAGGTTCTTCTTAAAAAAATGTCATGCATTGTAAGACAAACCTCTTTTGGTTTAAGTTTTCTAGGGGCTGGCTTTGGTGCCAAAGTTTTGGAAGGATTTCTCATTGGTGACTACAGAATATAAAAGTAGAAATACTGACAGGAACAACACCAGTAAAGTATTGAGGAACAAAATGTGTGTGTGTGTGTGTGTGTGTGTGTGTGTGTGTGTGTGTGTAAATCTGAACAATATCAATAAAGTTATATTTTTATATTATTCTTCTCACCTCGGTAATGTCATCTTCCACTTTTTCTGAATAATTTTCAACCTTTTCCTCAGATTCTTCAAGATTTCCCATCAAACACTTCCCTGCAAAACAATAAAAATTGCTCCACATTTTGTGATTCTTAATAATTCTAATTATGTACGGCTCCAAATATATTTCTTTCAATGCCATAATTTGGTCTGAAGGCAATTTGGTTGTAATTAATTAACACACACACACACACATCCACACACACATGCACATACATACACAGACATGCATATATACACACATATACACATACACGTAATCATACACACACATATATATACATACACACATTCACACATATATACACACATACATATACATACATACATATAAATACATACATACATATACATACACATACACATACACACACATGCATACGTACACACAAACATACATACACATACAAATATACATGCATACATACATACACACATATACATATATACATGCATACATACACACACAAACACACACACATATACATACATACCATTTGGTAGGGTTCTGTCCAGCTGTGGAATGTGATTTTCTTCTGAAGGTGGACAAAGGACATTTTCAAGAGCAGATGATGCAAAAAGACTTCCAGGCTGAACTTTTCCAGATAATGAAGGAAGTGTCCTGTTCAGGGAGGAGTTAGTACTCTCCTGTAAGAAGAGTGTACAATTAGTACAGACTCAGTGTATTCTTTGAGTAAGCAGATGGCGTCCCTAAGTAACTAAGCTCATTGACTCGTTTGTTTACTCAATTAATTAGTCACATCTACTCCTGTGCAACTTAATTGCAATGACTGGGTGCAGCTTTCAGATGCTGAGGATTTGGCACGACTGATTAGAGAGAGTCAGACTGGTTTGGTGAGAGTAATTTTTTTGGCACTGGAGGCTAACATGAACACCCATGCACACACACACACACACTGCGACAGAAATATGGCCAGAAAAAGAGAGGGGGGAGAGAGAGAGAGAGAGAGAGACATTACAATTTATTTACTACACAACACTTACCCTATCATCATCATCATCTAACGTCCGTTGTCCATGCTGGTATGGGTTGGATGGTTCAACCGGGCTGACATGCTGGAAGGCTGCACAAGGCTCCAGTCTGATTTGGTTTTCTATGGCTGGATGCCCTTCTTAACGCCAATCATTCCGTAATGGGTGCATTTACGTGCCACTGGCACGAGTGCCATTTGTGTGATAGCGGAGTGCTTTGACATGCCACTGGCACAGGTGCCATTTGTGTGATACCAGTATCTGCCACACATGCGATTTTGCTCGGCTTGACGGGTCTTCTCAGGCATGACATAATGCCAAAGGTCTCGGTCATGAGGCGGAAAGAACTCGGCCACTTTGCCTTCATGAGGCCCAACACTCAAAAGGAACTCGGCCACTTTGCCTTCATGATGCCCAACACTCAAAAGGAACTCGGCCACTTTGCCTTCATGATGCCCAACACTCAAAAGGAACTCGGCCACTTTGCCTTCATGATGCCCAACACTCAAAAGGAACTCGGCCACTTTGCCTTCATGATGCCCAACACTCAAAAGGAACTCGGCCACTTTGCCTTCATGATGCCCAACACTCAAAAGGAACTCGGCCACTTTGCCTTCATGATGCCCAACACTCAAAAGGAACTCGGCCACTTTGCCTTCGTGATGCCCAACACTCAAAAGGAACTCGGCCACTTTGCCTTCATGAGGCTCAACACTCAAACGGAACTCGGCCACTTTGCCTTCATGATGCCCAACACTCAAAAGGAACTCGGCCACTTTGCCTTCGTGATGCCCAACACTCAAAAGGAACTCGGCCACTTTGCCTCTGTGAGGCCCAACGCTTGAAAGGAGTTCTTTATGTACCACCAGTATGGGTGCTAGTTACCATGACTATGATTTCACTTGACTTGACAGGGCCTCTCAAGCACAGCCAAAGGTCTCAGTCACTAGTCATTGTCTCTGGGAGGCTCAAAGTTCAAAGATCATACTTCACCATCTCGTCCCATGTCTTCCTGGGGCTACCTCTGCCACAGGTTCCCTCCAGTTAGAGATCGGCACTTCTTCACGCAGCTGTCCTCGTCCATATGCATCACTTCGCCAGTCTTGCCCCTTCATTCTGTAAACCTTGTGGGTTGCTTGATGGTCCAACTAGTGCCGGTGCCATGAATAAAGTCCCCAATTCACTGTAAAGTGGTTGGTGTTAGGAAGGACATCCAGCCATAGAAACCCAGCCAAAGCAGACCCTCAAGTAGACCCACTAAGGTCCTACCAAAATGTCCAACCCAGGCCAGTATGGAACATGGATGGAAAATAAAGATGATGATGACGTTTGCCTCAGTCTATTGAGCTGCTAATGGCTTTGAACTCTTCCATTAAGGGTAAATTGTTAACCACTGGAAACATTTAGTTGTAAAAAATGTTCCAATAAATTTCCAAAAATCTAAATTCCATAAAATCCGTTCAATGCATGTTATCAACAAAGCAAAATGTCTTCCAAAGACGGGTAAAATGGCTGAGGAAAAAAGAAAAAGAAAATGTTGTTCTTACTGCAGTTTGTCGACGCCGGTCTCTTGCCGATAGAGTTGCAGAGAAATCAGTTGAACTACTCAATATAGCTGGTGGTAGGACTTTAAAGGTTTTAGCTGAACTGTTTGTATTTTCTGGATGTGAAGGTTTCTGATGTGCCACGACCATTGTGTGACAGCCACCACAAACAACCTGCGGCACAATGGCAGAAACAATAAATTTAATTCAAGTTGTTAGTCAAGGCAGGATTATTTTCTGCTTTGAAATTTGAAAATTACAAAATAAAACAATTTTCTCAAGATTTTCTACTAGCTGCCCCATGGAGGAGAGAGAAACAGTAAAAGAAAAAGAATGAAAACATTACAGAGAAGGAACTGGTTGCAGGGATTCTTTTAGTTTCCATTCAGTTATGATAAAATGTCAAACATCTGGGTAAAGATTTTCTATGTTGAATAATTTTCTTTTTAGTACTTTTTAAGTGCTAAATCTTTAAGAAAATATTTCTTTCACCAATTTGAATCTGAGAAAAGTATTTAAAAAAGAAAATACAAAACCACAAAATGTCATATTCGGAAGTGTCGACAGATGTCTTTTAGCCCATTAGCATTCAAACTGACTATGTCCAGCCAAAATATGCTGCCTCTTTTATGTTCAAACTAACCAGATCAGGCTTCTCAATGTCTTGGCAAAAACAATCACACCATTGAAACCTCAAAGCTATGAGATAATGGATGACAACTTCAAAACAGTGGGAATAAATAAGCATTAGATTTGGCAGAGAAATCTGAATGCTAAAGGGTTGATCCGTTTTCCTACCAAATCCTTTGTGACCATCTGCTTCATCATTATCGACAACAACAATATACACATCTGGATGTTTTATAATGTTTAAATTCAATTAAATTCTGCCATCAGAATTTTACACAATAACTTTTCTGTTATGTTCCAAACACTAACTTAACAAACAAAGAAATAACTTCTTTCAAGCAGTAACCTCTTGTATCAAAATCAGGCATTTTAACATCTGTGGCATTAATCTGTCCAGCTTAAATTTCTTGCATTCCCTGTTTTCTCTATCAAGTTCTTGGACCAGGTAATGAAGGTCACGGAGAGGGTCATAGCCCAACTAATTAGGGAGTGAGTCAGTTTAGATGAGATGCAGTTTGGGTTTGTGCCAGGGAAAAGCACCACTGATGCTATATTTCTGGAAGACAGCTGCAGGAGAAATACCTCACCAAAGATAAACCTCTGTACCTGGCTTTCGTTGACATGGAGAAAGCCTTTGACAGGGTCCCCCGATCCCTTATCTGGTGGTCAACGAGGAAACTAGGGATATGTGAATGGTTAGTGAGAGCTGTGTGAGCCATGTACATGGACGCTGTCAGGAAGGTGAGGGTTGGCAACGAGTACAGTGAAGAATTTCGGGTAGAGGTAGGGGTCCACCAAGGTCCAGTTCTCAGCCCCCTCCTATTTAGCATAGTCCTCCAGGCAATAACACAGGAATTCAAGGCAGGATGCCCTTGGGAGCTCCTCTATGCTAATGACCTTGCTCTAATTGCTGAGTCACTATCAGAACTAGAGGAGAAGTTTCAGGTGTGGAAACAAGGATTAGAATCGAAGGGCCTTAGAGTCAACCTAGCTAAAACCAAAGTCCTAATAAGTAGGTAGGTAGACAAGCCACAAACCCCTTCAGGTAGATGGCCCTGCTCAATATGTAGAAAAGGCGTAGGTAGAAACTCTATAAGATGTACCCAGTGTAAGCTATGGACACATAAGTGGTGCAGCAATATCAAAGGAAGGCTAACTAGGAAGGTAGTTTTTGTATGTGGCAGATGTTCAGGTGCAATAAACACTGTAAATGTGCAGAAAACAACTTCTGTCTCATTCCAGGGAGAAAAACTAGTTGATAGCTTCCGCTATCTAGGTGACCAAGTTAGTAGTGGGGGAGGGTGCGCTGAAAGTGTAGGTGCTAGAATAAGAATAGCCTGGGCAAAGTTCAGAGAGCTCTTACCTCTGCTGGTGACAAAAGGCCTCTCGCTCAGAGTAAAAGGCAGACTGTATGACGCATGTGTACGAACAGCCATGCTACATGGCAGTGAAACATGGGCCATGGCTGCTGAGGACATGCATAAGCTCGCAAGGAATGAAGCCAGTATGCTCCGATGGATGTGTAATGTCAGTGTGCATACTCGACAGAGTGTCAGTACCTTGAGAGAAAAGTTGGACCTAAGAAGCATCAGATGTGGTGTGCAAGAGAGACGATTGCGCTGGTATGGTCATGTGGCGAGAATAGATGAGGATAGCTGTGTGGAAAAGCGCCACAGCCTAGCGGTTGTGGGAACCTGTGGAAGAGGTAAACCCAAGAAAACCTGGGATGAGGTGGTGAAACACAACCTTCGAACATTAGGCCTCGCCGAGGCAATGACTAGTGACCGAGACCTTTAGAAATATGCTGTGCGAGAGAAGACCCGGCAAGCCAAGTGAGACCATAACCCGTGGCCATTACAAGGGGTGTAGCCAGCCCACTTATGCGTACCTTTCCTTCATTGGACACTAAAACTCTGCTTGTGAAGACCTGTTGAAGCAAGTGAAATCGAAATCGAAATCGAAAATTGAACCAAATTTGATGACTGGCACCCATGCCAACCTTCCTTCATTGGACACTAAACTCAGCTTGCAAAAACCTGTTGGGACAAGTGAGATCGAAACTGAACCAAATTCAATGACTGGCACCCGTGCCAGTGGAGTGCTAACAGCACCATCCGAGCAGCGGTCTCACTCATGTGCTGGTGACACGTAAAAAGCACCATTTGAGCGCGATCGTTTCCAGCTTCGCCTTACTGGCACTCGTGCTGGTGGCATGTGAACAAAACATTGGACTGACTCCTGTGCAGGTGGCATGTAAAAAAACTCCATTTGAGCGTGGCCGTTGCCAGTACCGCCGAACTGGCCCTCGTGCCAGTGGCACGTAAAAAGCACCTACTATACTCTCGGAGTGGTTGGCATTAGGAAGGGCATCCAGCTGTAGAAACTCTGCCAAATTAGATTGGAGCCTGGTGTAACCATCTGGTTCGCCAGTCCCCAGTCAGATCGTCTAACCCATGCTAGCATGGAAAGCAGACATTAAATGATGATGATGATATGATGTAGTCTTCATCATTGTTTTTCTCTATGTTCAGACACTTCCATTGTGTGTTGAACAATGAGCTTTTTTTTCATTGAAAATTTTACACAATGTGTCTATTGTGTCATTAAAGTTTATGTCCAAAGGTTTTCTTAAAATAGATAATAGATGTGCCCTTTTAAAGCCTAGCCAGGCAAATGGGCCCGGTTTCCTGGTTTCAATGGCGTATATGTTCCTCAGCTGGACGGGACACCAGTCCATCGCAGCATTACTCATTTTTGCCAGCTGAGTGGACTGGAGCAACGTGAAATGAAGTGTCTTGCTCAAGAACACAACGCGTCGCCCGGTCCAGGAATTGAAACCACAATCTTACGATCATGATGTTGACACCTTAACCACTAAGCCACATGCCTCCACAAAGGTTTTCTTGGGAGTACATAATTACTGTATCGTTCATGTTCTGTTGTTGCTGGTTTTCTCAAGATTAACTCTGCATTTTCATCTCATCTCGTTTCCCAATCTTTACATTCTTTCTCAAAGATTTGCTCCTATCTTCTGTAGTAATGCTTCAAACGGAACTCCTTTGTCAGGTTCATATTTCAACTCTGTTTGTGACAAAGTCTGTCGAGATCACTTTTTCTCACTTTAACAAAGCTTTGTTAATACTTCTATGACCTCTCCTAAGGAAACACTCTGCTGTTGTTATGGTTCAAAGATTTAGAGGGATTTAGTAAAAATTCCAGCAAAATTGTAATTTAGTCCTCTCCGTGCTGTGAGACACAGGAGACAACACAATCTCTCAACCAGCTCCGTTTTCTCATTCCAGCTTCTCTCCCTTTCTCATCTCCTTGTCAACGGCCCTTTGCTAAGTGGGTCTTAGGACCCACTGCTGCACTTTTTACCCCTCACTTTTCCCCTTTAGTGCCACCATACAATCGCTTTCTCAATCTTATTCAAGGATTGTGGCTGATGACAGTTCCGCCTGATTGGCACTTGTGCCAGTGGAATGTTAAATGCTCCATCTGAGCGTGATCGTTGCTAGGGCCACTGACTGGCTCCCGTGCTGGTGGCACATAAAAGGCACCATTTGAGTGTGATCATTATCAGCGTCACCATACTGACACGTGAAAAACAACATTCCAGCGTGGCCGTTGCCAGTGCCACTAGACTCGCTCCCATGTAGGTAGCATGTAAAACCCACGTTTTGAGCATGGCCGTTGCCAGAACCACCTGACTGGCCCTTGTGCCGGTGGCACGTAAAAGCACCCACTACACTCTCGGAGTGGTTGGCATTAGGAAGGGCACCCAGCTGCAGAAATTTTGCCAGATCAGCTTGGAGCCTGGGAAGTGGACATTAAATGACGATGACGATGATGACGATCCTGTTAACGTTAGTTGTCGTTTCCATTGTATGACTTTGACCTCTTTGCAGCCACTTGAGGTCAAATATTCTCCTTGAGCATGTGAAGTGGAAGTTATCAATTGTTTTTATAATAATGGCAAGTCTTTACATTAATTATGAATTTTAGAATGGATTGTCACGCCACTTGGTGTGGTCTCTGAAGGTTTGGTGCTAAAAAAGTGAAGTTGGCGTTGAAAATCTGTAAAAAAATAAAATGAAAAAATAAAAAGACACAACTTACTTTATCAATAACATAAGATTCAAATTGATCAACAAGACATGGTTCAAACAGGTTGGAATAAGAGTCTTCTCCCTGGGCCAACTTGCCATGGCGACTATCTCCAAATGTGTAAAGATAACCATCTTCTAAAAGAAGAAATAACAACAATGCTATTAAGTGCAATGCGAAAGGTTTATGGCATTTGGTACAAGCTCCCTGCCTCCCCAGGTGATTAAAAGACCCTCAATATGTTACTGGTACATACTTTATAGATTCCTCTCAGAGGAATTACAAACCTGGTAGGATTTGATCTTAGATTCTAAAAAGATGCCACTTAATATCATGAGACATTTTAGTCTGGGATATTGAAAGACAAAGATTAATAAAACTCAGTCAGACAGCAAACGCAGAATCTGTGGGGAAAAAGTGATGAAAATATTAACCATCTCTTGTGTGAATGCCATATGATGGCCAACAAGCATGATTGGGTACATAAAAGAGTACATTAGAATGCTAGCCAAGTGTGCGGATTCAAAGCAGCAGAAAAGCTGTCTGAACACTAACCAGATACTGTGTTGTAGGGAATTAGTAATAATGGTACACCCCTCCCACATGACGAATGGAATAATCTAGCCACTATAAGAGAAATACGTGAAGTACCAGAGTACATAGGAGGTGGTCAGAGATAGTCATGTCTTTACTGGTTTTACTAAGTATACTGTGTACTGAAGTAGGTGTTATAATAATCCAACATAATAAGGATTATAACAGTGACGACGAGGATAAAACCAATCCATGTGGAGATAATACAAACTTGAAGAGGAGTTAATTAACTCAAAGTTTTGTTGTGCGAATTTCTTGAAAAAACAATTCATAAAATTATGGGAAATTTGTTGGCCAGTTTGGTCGAGTTATAACAACAGCAACTGAAAGAACAGCAACAGCAGCAGTTACAACTGCAAGAACAACAGCTAAAGCAACAACAACAAATACTGCAATTACTGAAGTCATCAGGAAAGTGAGAAAAAGTGATCTTGAGGGACTTTGTCACGAACAGAGTTGAAATATGAACCTGACAAAGGAGTTCCGTTTGAAGCATTACTACAGAAGATAGGAGCAAATCTTTGAGAAAGAATGTAAAGATTGGGAAACGAGATGAGATGAAAATGCAGAGTTAATCTTGAGAAAACCAGCAACAACAGAACATGAACGATACAGTAATTATGTACTCCCAAGAAAACCTTTGTGGAGGCATGTGGCTTAGTGGTTAGGGTGTCAACATCATGATCGTAAGATTGTGGTTTCAATTCCTGGACCGGGCGACGCGTTGTGTTCTTGAGCAAGACACTTCATTTCACGTTGCTCCAGTCCACTCAGCTGGCAAAAATGAGTAATGCTGCGATGGACTGGTGTCCCGTCCAGCTGAGGAACATATACGCCATTGAAACCAGGAAACCGGGCCCATTTGCCTGGCTAGGCTTTAAAAGGGCACATCTATTATCTATTTTAAGAAAACCTTTGGACATAAACTTTAATGACACAATAGACACATTGTGTAAAATTTTCAATGAAAAAAAAGCTCATTGTTCAACACACAATGGAAGTGTTTGAACATAGAGAAAAACAATGATGAGGACTACATCATATATACTGGTAGAGAAAACGGAATGCAAGAAGTTTAAGCTGGACAAATAAAAAGTTGTTCAAAAGTAAAGTATTCCGTGGTCAAGACTACGATTTTGCTGGTCCTTAAAATAGTTTTTACTACTTAATGGTAGTTTCTCAAAATGGCCAAAAGTTTTTAAGTGTTAAAAACCAACCTCCTCAATTGTGATAAATTTTTTACACAAATTGTTTGCAAGATTTGACATCCCAGACGAGACAGTGTCTGACAATAGAACGCAATTTGTGTCTAACGAATTTAAAGAATTTTGTAAAATACTCACAGTAAAACATGTAACCACTGCGCCATACCATCCCAGATCTAACGGACAGGCAGAACACTTTGTCAATACTTTCAAGAGAGCCCTAAGAAAATCGAATAAGGAAGTCACAGATGAGGTAGCTCTACAACAATTTTTAACAGTATACCATGTGACACCAAATCTGAATACACCAGCAGGTGGCGCATCAGCGGAGCTGATGTTTGCAAGGACAGTAAAATCAGTCTTTGATAAATTGTTACCTGGCAAGAAAAGAAACAGTGCCAGGGAAGACATAGCAAGATTCTTTAAAGTTGGTGAAAGGTGTATATGAGGGAATACAAAAATGGAAAGCAGAGTTGGGGAGAGGGCGTAATTACTAAATACATAGGTAAAATGATGTAGTGGGTAAAAAGTAGGAAAGGCATACAAAAGAGACAGAGGAACCAACTGAGAAAGAGATTTGTGGAAAGCAAACGGAGGGAGTTGGAGGAATTGATGGAATGGTTGTATGATAGGTTCCAAGTTCCAATGCCACTGCAGGTGATTGACCTCAGGTGTGCAAATGAGAAGGAAAGAAAACATACAGAGTTCCTGAAAATAGATGCCAAGCACAAAAAACATTAAATTGTACAAAAAAAGACTCAAAAGAGAGAGGTGGGGGTGAATTTGTAATACAGGAACAAATCCTGAATTTTGAGGGGAGGGGAGTATATAAACCCCAGTATTTGACTGGTACTTTATTTCGTTGACCCTGAAAGGATGTAAAAACTACACTCAACTGATAAAGGTACCAATCAACAGCAGAGGCTCAACAAATGCTTTACCTGTTGTTATCGCTGTATGATTTGCACCACAGGAAACTGCTTTCACCTTAAATGGTAAACAGACTTTCTTTGGTGTTGATAACATCTGTTGGCTGGTTCCATGACCAAGTTCTCCATTGGAACCAGTTCCAAATGTGTAGAGTTCATTTTGTTCTGTGGAAGACACAAGTATTTGCAGACATTTAAAGAATTTTCGGAGTTGGAATTATTTTAATTTTATTTTTCTATGGAAGACAAAAACATGTTGAGTTGTTGTTGACTGGTCAAGTTTGTTGGTCAGGCTCTTGGCAAACTATCTTTGGACATGGAACAAATGTGTGACCAGGCATGGATGTGTGGTTAAGAGATTGGCCCTGCCACAGCATAGTTTTGAGTTCAATTTCAGTGTGCTGCACCTTGGCCAAAAGTTTTTTAGCCTTGAGTCAATCAAAGATTTGTCATTGGAATTTAACAGATGGAAACTGAATGAAAGCCTGCCAGAGGAGACATTCCTGTTACTGGGTGGTGGATGTAATCCACTGTGCAGTTTAGTATCAGGCCATTTGGTGTTTTTAGCCAATTCCATCCAGGTCACATATCTGGTCTGTGGATAACCCTTGGAGGCCCTAAATACCAGGTCATTGATTGACATTGCATTATATAGTACTAGATTACCAACTCATAGATCAGAAGTTCAAATGACTGTTCATATTTCTTGGACACTAAACTCCGCTTGTGAAGACTCATTGAGGCAAGTGAAATCAAACTAAATTCAACGACTGGCACCCATGCCAACGTCGTCTCCTTCATTGGACACGAAACTCAGCTTGCAAAGACTTATTGGGGCAAGCGAAAGCGAAATCGGGATAGCACCTGTGCCCAGCGTCGCCTTTCTGGCACTTGTGCCCGTGACATGTGTAAGAATTTTCAAGCGAGATCGTTGCCAGTGCCCCTGGACTGGCTCTTGTGTGGGTGGCACATAAAATACACCATTTTGACCGTGACCGTTGCCAGTACCACCTGACTGGCCTTCGTAGGATTTTCGAGCGAGATCGTTGCCAGTGCCCCTGGACTGGCTCTTGTGCAGGTGGCACATAAAATACACCATTTTGAGCGTGACCGTTGCCAGTACCGCCTGACTGGCCTTCGTGCGGGTGACACGTAAAAGCACCCACTACACTCTCGGAGTGGTTGGCGTTAGGAAGGGCATCCAGCTGTAGAAACTCTGCCAAATCAGATTGTAGCCTGGTGTAGCCATCTGGTTTCACCAGTCCTCAGTCAAATCATCCAACCCATGCTAGCATGGAAAGCAGACGTTAAACGATGATGATGATGAAATAAGCCCACACTCTCATTCACTCACCACCCAAACCCTTCTATAAGGTAACTTGTCATTTAACCCCTCTACAGCAAGAAACTTGTTCTATTCTGGCCCTTTTCTTTCATCCTTTAACCCTGCATCAAGAGTGAAATCATCTTCCCACTTGGTTGAGGGGTCTTGTTTTATGAGTTACTTGGGGACCTCACTAGTGCAATCATCATCATCATCATCATCGTCATCGTCATCATCATCATCATCATCATCATCATCACCATCATCACTATCATCATCATCACTATCATTTAACCTCTATTTTTCCCTGCTGACATGAGTTGGCTGGTTTGACAGGAGCTGTACCAGGCTGCATTTATTTATTTTTGCATGGTTTCTGCAGCTGGATGCCCTTCCTAATGTCAAGCACTCCACAGAGTGTCCTGGAAGCTTTGTATGTGGAACCAGCACCGGTGCTTTTTACATGGCACCATAACAATATCTTCACCAACACTAACAGAAGCAAAATGTAGTTAACTAGAATACTGATAATTAAATACTTACTGGTAATTAGCGCTGTATAAGAACTTCCACAAGAAATTGACTCAACAGTTGTGTCAAAAGACACCAGTCTAACTGGCGTGCGACATTTCTTGATTTCATCTCCAAGACCGAGTTTCCCACCTTCTGTTTCACCAAAAATATAAACAGAGCCATTTTCTGAAATAAGTTAAAACAAAAATACATTAATCAATGATTTCTTAATTAGGAGCTCATTTTCGTCTTCTTGGGCAGAGAGAATCACCAGTCAAATCAAGACTAATGATTTGTTCGTACATGGTATTTCATTATATCTGTGCCATTCCCCATCAACAACAGCATGAAGCAGGGCTGTGTCCTAGCACCAACTCTCTTCAGCATCTTTTTTAGCATGATGCTCAGGCAGGCCACTGCAGACCTTGATGCTGAAGATGGCATCTACATCAGGTACAGTCTGAACAGCAGTCTTTTCAGCCTCCAGTGCCTACTGGCCCACACCAGATCTCAAGAGCAAGTGATCCAGGACCTCCTCTCTGCAGATGATGCCACATTTATTGCACACATAGAAAGAGCCCCACAGTGCATCACATCCTGCTTTGCAGAGGCTGCCCAAGTCTTTGGGCTGGAAGTAAGCTTGAAAAAGACTGAAGTCCTACACCAACCAGCTCCTCAGGAAGAGTACAGGATGCCCCCCATTACCATTGCCGAAACAGAACTGAAGTCGGTACAGCAGTTCCTTTATCTTGGATGTACCATTTCATCAGATGGGAGTATCAACAAAGAAATTGATAACAGACAGGCAAAGAAAACATTTGGCAGACCGTGCAAACGTGTGTGGAATAATAAGCATCGTAAGATCAGCAGAAAAGTCAGAGTCTACAGGGCCGTCGTCCTGACGACGCTCCTGTATGGCTACGACTCCTGGGTCCCCTACCGCTGTCATCTCAGGCTCCTTGAATGTTTTCACCAATGATGTCTTTGTACCATCCTCAACATCTACTGGACCAACACTGAGGTCCACAAGTGAGCAAAGGTCACCAGCCTGGAAGCCATTTCACTTGAGACATGACTACATTGGACAGGACATGTTGACAGGATGAAAGACCACCGCCTACCTAAGATCATCATGTATGGTGAGCTGACCACTGACCACCGCAACAGGAGGGCACCAAAGAAGCAGTCCCTTAGCATTTGTAACATTATCGTGAGTGGTCCACTCCAACAGCTGACCATGCTACTTGGCACCATACCATCAGCGATGCTGCTTCCTTCTTTGAGATCTCTTGCAGTGCCTCTCTTGAAGAGAAACGTCAGAGGTGAAAAAATAATGCAGCTGCCTCATCAGACTCTGGACAATCATACTTCTGTCATCATTGCAATTGGATATGTCAATCGCACATCAGCCTTATCAGCCATGAACGGGTGTGCAGACGACGAGGACAACAGCCTTCCTGATCTTCGTCAGCAGAGGCAAGCCAAGATATTAAACCTTTTTATGAGTGAATACCAGGTTCTCCTGTGTTGTGTGCTTCTTACAGTACTTGTTAAGGTTTTTCTCTCTACAGATATTCTACAGAAATTAAAGCCATCACTGATTTTTGCTCTTACGTTTTGTATATGAGACATCAGATGTAAACAAACAATGAGAAATGGCTACTGTGCATGTCTGCCATGTATTCAGGGGGTTTTGTTCCTTCATCAGCCCCCATCTCACCCATTAACCATCCTCGAACAGCATCACTTAAATATCCACAACACAGACAGCAGTGTAAAGTTATTCACATTTAGCAACTGGCATTTCTTTCTGCAGCTGTCTTTAGCTATGAATACACAGATGAGCTTGAGAAGACCTGTCGAGCCAAGTGAAATTGCAGTCGTGGCCGATGCCAGTGTCACGGAACTGGTACTCATACCAGTGGCACGTAAAAAGCAGCCACTACACTCTCGGAGTGGTTGGTGTTAGGAAGAGCATCCAGCTGTAGAAACCATGCCAGGTTAGAGTCTGGTGCAGCTCCTCAGCCCTGGTCAAACCTGCATGGACAATGGACATATAATGATGATGATATATCTATATTTATATACACACACACACACGCATACACACATGCATATATGTATGAATGTATGTCGTTATCATCCTCATCGTCATTTAATATCCATTTTCCATGCTGGTATGGGTGGGGGAGTTTGGCAGGAGCTGGCAAAGTGAGGAGTTGCACGAAGCTGCAATGTCTGCCTTGGCAGCTGGATGCCCTTCCTTAGATCATCCACTTTACAGGGTGTGGACTGGGTGCTTTGGGGCTCTTTACGTGGCATGTGACTGCAGCATGGTATGTTGGCTGAGCATCTTTCACTCCAGCTTCAGATCAGTTCAAGCCGTCTGGGTGAAATTGAGGCAATGGAAACTGAGTAGAAGCCCATCATCTGATCAAAGATGCAGCCCTGTCAAACAATGTCTCATGATGCTGATTCTGCCAAACAATTATGCTGTCTGTGGAATACTCAGCCACTTACATGTCGATTCAACAATCACTCAAACAAATGAATTCTTGCCAACAATAGAGATTATGTTTTGTTGTGTGTGTGTCTGTGTCTCTTTGTGTGTGTGTGTGTGTGTGTGTGTGTGCATTTGTTTGTTTGTCCCCCACCACTGCTTGACAACTGGTGTTGGTGTGTTTGCATCCCCATAACTTAGTGGTTCAGCAAAAGAGACCAATAGACAGAGTACCAGGCTTAAAAAAAACCCCCAATAAATCCTGGGATTGATTCATTCAACTCAAAATTCTTCAACACAGAGCCCCAGCATGGTCACAGTCTAACGACTGAAAGATATAAAACAATAAAACAATAAATAAACAAATATGAAATCGGATATGAACCGGTTAATAATGCTGTGTGGTAATATCCTACAGCTACAGACTTCATGGTTTCTTCTGCTAGCAATCGGGTTGGCACATAGGATTCTGTAAGGTCACCAAATCCAAGCTGACCTTCACTGTTACTTCCCCAGATATACACATCTCCAGACTCTGAAACAAAGATACAACAGTCTGAATGTCAGTGAAGAATGACACAGTTGGTAAAACAACAGTTTGTTTTTGTAACATCTTCTGGACAGAACAAAACCACTCTTTGTCCCATCTGTGTGACAGACTCTGGTTTTGTAATACAAACTCCCATCTAAATTACAGGATAATTTATGTTCTGAACAGCAGCTTAATTATGACAGTGATATTTAACTAAATTCTTCATTATTTTAAAAGTTAATTAAAACAAAGGAAAAATATTTTAACAGAAATTTGGTAACACAAGACAAAACAATCATTTGCTATTAAAGGGTTCACGTTTCAATTTAAAACTTGGACTAAAATTTTGTTAAAACACAAAAGCAATTTTTATTAACATCACGGAATAGTCGTCAGTGAACATCTTTGTTATTTCCACCTTGTCATCATCATCATTTACCACCTGTTTTCCATTCTGGCATGGGTTGGACGATTTGACCAGAGCTGACAAGCTGGGGGGTAGCACCAGGCTCCAGTTGTCTGTTTTGGCATGGTTTCTATAGCTGGATGCCCTTCCTAATGCTAGACACTTCAAAGAATGTACTGGGTGCATTTTACATGGCACCAGTGCTATTTATGTGGCACCAGCATGGGCATGGGGAAATATTACCTTGCTTGAAAACAGGTGAGATTTGGTGTCAGTAAGGGCATCTGGCTATAAAGAATCTGCTCCATGAATTCTGTTGGACCCATGCAAGCATGGAAAAGTGAGTGTTTAAGCAATGAGGACGATGGCAAGCTGCTAGAAACTTTGAGAGAAGGTACACTCGAATTACTGGTATTTTTATTGACTCCAGAAACATAAAAGACCAACTCAACCCAAGCAGGAGATGAGTTGAGCACATATAGGGATGTAATACCGCAAGGTATTTTGTCCCCTATTTTATAGATTCTCTCAGCCAACCTTCATTTGTATAAAACTTTAAACATTTGTCTTTTATTATTTCACTGACTCTTCCATAATTCTTGATTATTTGAAATAATTAAAGCCCCACAACAGGATATATTGTTATGAAACGCAGTCACCGTAAATTTTTATCTTCCATTTCTATTTTAATGCCAATGTTTCAAATTCACTCTATTTTAGAAGATGTCTTCAGATTGGCCCATTTCTAATATTGTTCATACAATAAATCTCAGGACATGTGTCTTTAACAACTTAATGCTGGGCTAATCAAAGCCTAATGAGCAGATTTGAGAGATGGAAACTGAAAGAAGCCTATTGTATATATACATGTGTGTGTGTGTGTATTTATGTTTTCTTGTCTCAACACTGCATGATTGTTGTAAACAGGTATCATTGCCATCCAAGCTGTGTCCCTTGTTTCTAATCTTCTTTGAAGAATGTCTGGCCATGAGAAAATACTGACTGACTTGAAAACAGGTGAGCGTTGGTAATAGGAAAGACATCTAGCCATAGAAAATCTGCTTCCATTAACTTCATACGACCTATGCAAGCATGGAAAAGCAGGTGTTAAGATGATGACCAGAAGCCAAAACTGACCAACTTACCTGTAAGACAAACAGAATGCTCAAAGCCAGCAGCAAGTGCTTTATAGCGAATACAAGATGGTAATTTTTTGATATGGTATGGTTCCATAGACTTTTCAACACCAACAGCTCCCAGCTGACCTTCACCATTGGCACCAAAGGAATAAATCTTCCCGGAATCTGCAAAACAAAAAAAATATATTCAGTACAGTGTGTGTGTGTGTGTGTGTGTGTGTGTGTGTATGTGTGAGCATATGTACATAAGTATGTATGTATGTATGTATGTATATATATATATATATATATATATATATGCCATTCTTGACCGCTAAATCCACAACTATTTCTATTCTCTCTCTCTTAATTTTCTCTTATTCCTTTCTGTTGAGGAGCGTAGGCTCGAAACATAAAAGACTTTTTCATTTTCCCGAGTGTCAAACTAATACACCTGTTTGTTGTTCATACACCTGTCTTCGTCTTTTGTTTTTCTATAAATTCCAACTATATATATATATATATATATATATATATACACATATACATACATATCTGAGTGTGTGTGTGTGTGTGTGTGTGTGTGTAATGGTAGTGCACCAGCATGACTGCAGCTTTAAAGCTGAAACGAGTTATATATATATATATATATCATCATCATTGTTTAACGTCCGCTTTCCATGCTAGCATGGGTTGGATGATTTGACTGAGGACAGGTGAAACCAGATGGCTACACCAAGCTCCAATCTGATCTGGCAAAGTTTCTACAGCTGGATGCCCTTCCTAATGCCAACCATTCCGAGAGTGTAGTGGGTGCTTTTACGTGCCACCGGCATGAAGGCCAGTCAGGCGGTACTGGCAATGGCCATGCTCAAAATGGTGTATTTTACATGCCACCCGCACAAGAGCCAGTCTAGGGGCACTGGCAACGATCTCGCTCGAAAGTCCTTACACATGCCACGGGCACAAGTGCCAGGAAGGCGACACAGGGCACAGGTGCCATCACGATTTCGCTTTCGCTTGCTCCAACAGGTCTTCGCAAGCCGAGTTTCGTGTCCAATGAAGGAGACAACGTTGGCATGGATGCCAGTCGTCGAATTTAGTTCAATTTCAATTTCACTTGCCTCAACAGGTCTTTGCAAGCGGAGTTTAGTGTCCAAAGAAGGAAAGGTACGCATAAGTGGGCTGGCTACACCCCAGGCAGAGGCCTTGGATTATGGTCTCACTTGGCTTGCCAGGTCTTCTCATGCACAGCATATTTCCAAAGGTCTCGGTCAGAAGTCATCGCCTCGGTGAGGCCCTTACCCATCTTTATAACTTTTCCTAAAGAATACCTATTCAGGTAATATTAGCAACATTTTACATAAAGATTCGCATTTGTCTTTTGTTCATGTGTCCATTGTTTTGTTGATTTATAACATGTTTGTAAACAAATGGTGTCGGAAGCAAAACATGACCAGATTGTCGCTTTGAAAACAGCTGGAGTGAGCAGCAAGGACATAACAAGACTGTGCGCCGTAAAACAGTGTTCATCATCATCATCATCATCATCATTGTTGTTTAACGTCCGCTTTCCATGCTAGCATGGGTTGGACGATTTGACTACACCAGGCTCCAATTGATTTGGCAGAGTTTCTACAGCTGGATGCCCTTCCTAATGCCAACCATTCCAAGAGTGTAGTGGGTGCTTTTACGTGCCACCGGCATGAAGGCCAGTCAGGCGGTACTGGCAATGGCCATGCTCAAAATGGTGTATTTTATGTGCCACCTGCACAGGAGCCAGTTCCGCGGCACCTGGAAATGATACATGGCGTCTGCTACTACCTCTAGCAAGCCAATTCCTGGTAATAAACAATCAATTCATACCAAACAAACTGTTGAAGCTGTGAAGAAGCAAATAAACCAAAATCCCTACAAGAGGCCAAGAAAAACTGCAAAAGCTCTTCATATTTTGAAATGATCAATGCACAAGATTTTTAAAGTGGATTTAAAGCTAACTGCATACAAGAAACAATCCTGGCAAGTTAATTTCAGCAGCTTCCAAGAAGAAATGGCTCAGCAGGGAAAAAAAACCATGTTAGCTGAGATGAAGCATGCCGCTAACAAAGTGTTGATTTTGTCCAATGAGATCTTCACCGAGCTAAGTAAAAGCATGGTTGCCCTCACTTACAGGCTTTGTCTCCTGCGACCTTCTTCAGCTGAGCATCCCTAATCTTGCAGGTTTGTAGGTGCTGGTGCCACGTAAAATGTACTCGTGCCGGTGTTGTGTAAAAATACCCAGTACATTCTGTTAGGTGGTTGGCGTTAGGAAGGGCATCCAGCCATAGGAACCATGCCAAAACAGACATGGAGCCTGAACAAACCCTTAGCTGGTCAGCTCCTGTCAAACCGTCCAACCCCTGCCAGCATGGAAAGCAGATATTAAATGGTGATTATTATTATATATATATATACACACACATGCATACATATGCATATTCATATATATATATATCACTTGATCGACCAGACTATCAGCTGTTACCCTCCATTGCTGGTCACAATGCACTTCACATTGTTTTAGCCTTCGAATGATGCCACCCCACTGGGCCTAGGCAAGCAAACCAACAATCCCCCTGCTTAGAAAGCTGTTTCATTGCAGAGAGATCCATCCATAGCCAACAGGAGCAATGTGAAGTGAAGAGTTTTACTCAAGAACACAACACATCACTTGGTCTGGGAATCAAACCCATGATCTAGCAATTGTGAGTGCAACACCCTAACCACCTGACTGGCACCCGTGCTGGTGGCACATAAAAAGCACCATCCGTGTGTGGTCAATGCCAGTGCTGGCTGACTGGCTCCCATGCTGGTGGCATGTAAAAAGCACCCACTACACTCTCAGAGTGGCTGGTGTTAGGAAGAGCATCCAGTTGTAGAAACACTGCCAGATCAGATTGAAGCCTGGTGCAGCCATCTTGCTCACCAGTCCCCAGCCAAACCGGCCAACCCATGCCAGCATGGAAAATGGACGTTAAACGATGATGATGATGATGATGATGAATCCAGGAAAATTCATTAACAGGTGGTAAACTGCACATCTTACCTGTAGCAATTAAGGTGTGGCACCCTCCACAAGCCACTAGGGACACTTTCTCATGTTTCAGTGCTGACAAAAGTAATTAAAATAAAAGATAAGAACAGGCGTGAAGAAATGTTTGGTGCTGTGTAAGAAACGGTAAAAGGGTTGGGGTGAGAGATGTTATGAGGGGGGAGGGGCATCCTTTCTTACCTCTGTATCAACATAGTAGAAAGAAACAGTAAAAAACTATAAAGATGGTGGTGGCGGTGGCAGTGATGACAATGACAATGATGATGATGATGAAAAATGGTGCCGTGTTCTCTTTCACTGATTTTTGATGCTCAAGACAATCATTTAGTTGTAATTCAATCCATCTGGAGAATATGGCATCAAGTTTTAAGAGATTCCTGATTAAATCTAAATCCCATGAGATCTCTTTTAACCCAAACCACCTCCACCCATCTTACTATCTGTGAACAGAAGACATTCTGTGCCACCTTTAGTGACCCATGGCACAGTGGTAGAGTGAGAGAGTGAGGAAAGAGAGAGAGAGAGAGAGAGAGAGAGAGAGAGAGAGAGAGAGAGAGAGAGGAGAGAGAGAGAGAGAGAGAGTGTGTGAAGGGGAGATGAATAATAAGAATATTGGAAATAAAGGTAGGGGTCATAAACAAAGAGAGATCACTGATAAAGGGATAAGAGGAGGTGGGTGAGTGATGGAGTGTTAGTGGGAGGAGAGGTCTTCAAAGGAACCAATGATATAAACTCAATGACCTTTGGAAATGACCTTTGGCATTATGTCGTACTTGAGAAGATCTGTCAAGCCAAGCAAAATTGCAGTTGTGGCAGATACCAGTGTCACGCGAATGGCACCTGTGCTGGTGACACATAAAAGGCACTCAGTACACTCTGTGGAGTGGTCAGCATTTGGAAGGGCATCCAGCTGTAGAAACCAAGCCAAAATAGATCAATGGAGCCTGGTGCAGCTCTCTGTCAAACTGTCTAACCCATGCCAGCATGGAAAACAGATGTTAAATGATGATGATAATGATCATGATGAAGCACAGGTGCTTTTTCTGTGGCACTGAAACAAGACTCTTGTAGGCCAATCCTCTTCTCCAAGGGGTGGGGCAGCCTTAACATTACTATTGTGGAGGATGAGTCTTCTGCATTTCAGCAAAGCACCAGGTATCTCAGTCCTTTGCCATTCCTTTTGTAAGGCTCAGTGTTTTGAGATTGACTTTCAATACATTCCAAGTTCAAATCCCACCAAAGTTTCACGTGCTTTTCATCTGCCCAGGGTCAATACCAGTTGAATATTTGTGTTGATACCATCAACAGCAGGTTGATGCATGTAACCTGTGCACGGGGGCCAGGTCAGCTGTTTGGTTATCGAACAACTGCCAAATGCTGTACCCTACTCCATCTACAGACATTATATTGCACATTACATGCAAGATATGCACCATATGATATTGTGCCATCTGGAAACATGAAATAGATGTTGGAGCTCACAGAAGAGACAACACAGGATCTTGATTCAAATTGCCGACCTAGCTGACCCTCATTACTACCAAAACAACTTTAATGAAGGAGAAAGTTCATGAAATGAAAGACTTCAGTTTGCCCCATCAACAATGGCAATATTATTATTATTATTATTATTATTATTATTATTATTATTATTATTATTATTATTATTATTATTATTATTTAAGGCGGTGAGCTGGGAGAATCGTTAGCATGCTGGATGAAATGCTTAGCAGTGTTTCGCCCATTGCTATGTCATGAGTTCAAATTCCACCCAGGTCAACTTTGCCTTTCATCCTTTCAGTGTTGGTCATATAAGAAGCAGCTGGACACTGGGGTCAATGTACTCAACCAGTCCCCTCCCCAACAAATTTCAGGCCTTGTGTCTACAGTAGAATGGATTATTAGAGAAGAATATAAAGAAAATTCTGAGATTCTCTACCAGCCCACTCTTCTCCCACATACAGAAAATAAGCAAATTATTTAATTGGAATCAAATCAGACACTTCACCTTTGATACAGCTTGGCTTGTCCACATGCCGGCTGTGTCCAAGACCTAACTGACCCCAATCATTTGGACCAAACATAAAAATTCGACCACTTTCTGAAAATCAAGAAAATCAAGTCAAATTCTTGCATACCAAAGATATAAACATAATTATTAATTATCATTAATGAATAAATAAAGAAACAATTTAAGGACATTTGTTAAATAAAACAAGACATTTATCTTACATAACGAGATATTTTAAAATATAAAGAAAAATTCCTTATCAAACAGGAACTGGTAATTGTAGCAGATTGGAAATTTCCCAGAATTATCCAAAGTTCCCTGTGTGTGTTGCTATCTCTTTGTCAGGGTTAATGAAGGCTTTGCAAGGACTGTAGTAGAGAGAACAGACCATTGTGTTGGTTTGTTCTGCACCAAGTTGCCAACACTTCCGAGTGATCCTCTCTGCTAGAAATGTAGTGACCCACTGGAAACGAACACTTATTTGGGTTAAGAAAAAAAAAAACAACTCAAGTATTGCAAACCATACAATTTCTTTTTAATATTTCAATTAAAAAAAAAAAATGATGAGGTGCTCATGAAATTTTTACCTGTAACTAAAGCAGTGTGTTGGTCTCCACAGGCCAACTGCAGAATCGGATCATTGCGAACCCAGAATCTGCTAGGGATATTATCAGCAAACCTAGACCGTCCAAATGTGAACACGGCACCAGTCTCTGGAAGAAATCAATGGAAAAATATTAAGATATAGTAATCAGTGATCTATATTAATACATTTCTTCTTTCTTTTTCTCTTTTTTTAGTTTTGAGAAAAGGTGTGTGTGTGTGTGTGTGTAGTTTTTTTGTTTAAGTCTTTACAACAGAACGTAGAACTGCTTCTTATAACGTTTCTGACAACAGACTCTTGGTCAAAGTGAAGTTTTCACTCACAAATGTGGTAGGGGTCTTTTTAAAATTTTTTTCCTCTCTTTTTCACTCACTTTACACCTTATTCACAGCTCTGAACCAAAAATCTCAGACATCTACAAAGAAAGCAGTAAACTTTGACAAATCTTTTCATTCTTTACTCTTTCATTTTTTTCTCACTCCACAATTTCATGTTCTTAGCATTTTTAGTCTTCTACGAAAGCAAAAGTAAAGAAAAATTCTTTCTCTCTTTTTATAAAACTTGCACTCACACACACACATCTATACATGTATGTATGTACATGGGTCTATGTGCAAATGTATCACTTTGTCTTGATATGTGTGTGTGTGTATGTATGAGGAGGGAGAAAACTGACAGACAGACATGTCCTGTCCCTATTTGTAGAATGCTATTTTATGATCTTTATTATTTGCTTGTTTAGACAATCAGCAGCCATTGGTATTGTTGTCGAGCATCAGATCAGCTTTGATTGAAAACACTTGTGATAAAAGCATTCCAACTATGACCATCCCATCTTTTTTCAGACATCAACTGCCTATTACTACATTATCAATGTAGTTGATACTGTAGTAATAGATTGTCAAATACTGTCATCTCTGTATCGCCAGTCATCACTCCCACTCCGCTGCGCCACTGTCAATCAGCATCCATTCTGCCTTCTTATCATCATTCCCCCATAAATATTTAACCCCCCCCCCCCCCCACCACCCTTTTGTTTACCATTCACTAGTTCATCCTTTCTCTCTATTTTTTAAAATTCTTTTACTTGTTTCAGTCATTTGACTGTGGCCATGCTGGAGCACTGCCTTTAGTTGAACAAATCGACCCCAGGACTTATTCTTTGTAAGCCTAGTACTTATTCTATCAGTTTTTTTTTGCCGAACCACTAAGTTACAGGGATGTAAGCACACCAATATCGGTTGTCAAGAAATGGTATCGGGGCAAACACAGACACACAAACATATACACACACACACATATATATAGTTGGAATTTACAAAAAAACAAAAGACGAAGACAGGTGTGTAAACACCAAACAGGTGTATTAGTTTAACATTTGGGAAGTTGAGAAAGTCTTTTATGTTTCGAGCCTACGTTGACGGGCTTCTTTCAGTTTCCATCTACCAAATCTACTCACAAGGCTTAGGTCGGCCCGAGACTATAGTAGGAGACACTCGGCTACCAAAGACAGCGTGTTTATTGATCTGATCATTTGGTCAGGTCAACAGAGGTCAATGTCTCAACAACACACACACTTGTTGTTTGTTTAGATTCAGATATTTAATAAACGTATCTCTTTGTATTGCATAAAAACAGTTCTGTTCTGTCTTTGATGTTAATCCATCAACTCACAAAGCTTAGGTTGGCCCGAGACTATAGTAGAAGACACTTGGCCAAGGTGCCCCGCAGTGGGACGGAACCCGAAACCATGTGGTTGGGAAGCAGGCTTTTTATCTCATCAAATTTGCCATAAAGGCATTACAAAGATAGAAGCAAGTGTGGGCTGGACAACAACACAAATGAGATGAATGATGAGCAAAATAATGATATTGATGAGAGAAGCAAACGACGTCCACTGATCGATGCCTCTCAAGAACATTGTTCCTTTTTTTTCGTTTTTTTTTAATATAAATGAGGCACTGAACCCCTTACATTTATACAAATTGAGGCACTGAGCCTTTTATCAATCAAAGAAGTTCCAAATCAAATGAGGTGCCAAGACCTCTCACTCCACCTCCTCAACCAAATCTCTCGCCCCCTACAGGCAATCCCGCAGGAGCAAGTTGGGAACCCAGAAAAGATAATTAAATTCCTCCTTAGAAAAGGCATCCATTATCTCATAAAAGTAACTCTCCTCCATGACCTCTGCAGCCACCTCCGGAGGCCAATGTGGTCTATCAATGCAGGTCGGGACCGCCAGTTCCCAATCTTCAAAACTTCTTATAAAGTTCTCTACGGCCCCGCCCTTGAGAAAGAAGATCACAAATTCCTCCTTATTTTCACTGGGAGGGGCCAGTTTCCTCTGTCGGTGGCACAATTCCCACTGACAAGGTTTCGGGACATGCCGGCAGTGCACCGCCGGCGCTGTCCCATTCTTTTTGGTACAGGAGGGTTGATTCCTTTGCCTTAACTGGAGTAACATCACTTCCTCCCGCAGCTTTAGGATCCCTCGGTGAGCAACCATTGTTGCTCACCCTCTTTTTTTTCCCTTTTTTCTCGGGGAAGTCTCTCCCACCTCGCCTACCTCCATCTCTCCCTCTGGAGGAGGAGGGGGTGCTTTTCCATAACCAACTGTTCCAGGACCCTACTCTGGTCCTGGGGACAGTTCTTTCTGATGTGACCTGGCTCCATGCCCAGATGACACTTGGGGGTGAGGGAGGCGTCTCTAAAAAATCACCGGGTACCTGCACCCGGCCATTTTCAAAAAATCTGGAAAAACCAGATTCTTGGCTTATTGGGTCCACAGGGTCAACACAACTATTGACCCAACCCAATCAGCTGCAGGCAAAATTTTCACACTGAGGAGCTTGGCTCCGCCGCCACCCAGACCCCGGCAGATAGTCTCCTCTATCCACTCGGGTTCTATCCCTGGTGGCAACCCACAGACCCAAGCTCTTGTCAACTTCTTCCCACTGTACGTGGGAAGAAACAAAATCTCTCTGCCCCCCCCCTCCAAAGGCTGGCTCGTAAATTTGCAAGCCTCCTCGGGGGTGTCAAATAGCAACCATAATGTTGCATATTTGAATCCCCTGGAGATGAATATAATAGTTGGCAAATATTCTGCCAACTCTTTCTCAATTTCAGTCTTTTGAAAGAGGGCGATGGTGTCAAGCGACTTGGAGTACATTCGCAGCACCACCGTCCTCTCTTCAAAGTCTTTCATCCACTGTTCGGGTGGGGCAATTTCCCACTCCAATGCAGTGTTGTTCGTCTTCTTTGCCATATTTCTTTTTGAAAAAGTCCACAAAGAACAAAAGTTCAGAGTTAAAAAAAAAAAAAAATACAGGAAGGAAGGAAGAAGACAAGAAACAGTTCTAAAAACACAGTAAATTCTTCTGGCCGTCCTAGTACTCCTGGCCAACTTGGTAATCCTCCTGGCAAGGGAACAAAACAGTTTTAGGAGGGATACACCCCCAAACCACACTTCTCACTGCTAAGTGAGACTTTAAACACAACTACAGGCAGACAGATGCATAGAACTCAGTGGAGATTTCTTGTTTGACACTAAATCCCAAAAAACAAATGTCTTATGTAGTAGTTGTGCTTCACTCGTTCAACAATTCCCAACGTTGGTGTACAGCAACGTGACTCCAGCAGCGAAGAAAAAT
Source organism: Octopus bimaculoides (assembly GCF_046866305.1). NCBI lineage: Eukaryota > Metazoa > Mollusca > Cephalopoda > Octopoda > Octopodidae > Octopus > Octopus bimaculoides. The sequence goes on along the minus strand of NC_142929.1, from coordinate 193,870,317 downwards.
ACGTCCACACAGTAGTGAGGGAAGCAAGCTTCTTACCACACAGCTACCCCTGTATATATCTAAACAATTCTACTCCCTCTTTTCAATCTATCCCTCACAATCTTGTAACCGTATCCACCCCAACTGATTCTCCTGCCTCCAAGTTCTCTTCTATTCATCTTCCTGGATATGTTACCTGGCACCTCATCACCACCACCACCACCCCATTTACCTCTTTTTTCAACTCCTCTCTAACCTCACTCTATCCACCCATGTAAAATACAACGTAGACATGAATCTCCTCCACAACAACAAACCTCTCCCTGCCCCCCGCCCCTCTCCTCCATCATACTTTAACTTCTCAACACCTCACAGAAAGCAGCCACTCGATTTCCTATCTTCTCTCTCAGCCAAGGAGACTCCTTAGTTTTGCAGGAGACATGGTGACCTCACTAGTAAAAAGCGCCCAATACACTCTGTAAAAGAACATCTAGCCATAGAAACCATGCCAAAAACTGAGGACTTAGAAGTGGTTCTGCAACACATTGAATCTTGTCAAAGCGTCCAACCCATGCCAGCATGGAAAGCAGACATATAAATGATGATGATGATGATGAAGATAACATTAGATATCATTTTAAAAATGATAAGGAACAAGTTTGGAGAAATTTCGGCCGCTTATTCTAGCAGATAACACAACCATATAGAACCTCTTTCAATTTGATGTGAAAGATGTGTTCCTGTCAACCAGACATGCCGAAACAGGCAGAGTTATGTACCTTGCACTTGGGAACCACAGCCTGAAGGACCACAAAGAGTTATCGATTTTGACAATTGAATCTCAGAGACTGGATTTTAACATTCCAATCAAACTTTCTGTAAAATCCTTTTACTGATTCCATTTAAAATCAGTTACTAAGAATTTCGTAAAACTTAGCAAGTATCACCAAACATTCAAACATCTGTTGCTTTCTAGAATGTTATTGTCGAAAATATTATCAAAAATCGATAGAAACTGTGGCGTAGCAATAATTTTTTGGAGAGTTTTGTTATACGTCGGAAAAAATCCCAAGAATTTTAGGACAGGTTATTTTGACCCGTCCTGTATGTGGATCTTTGTCGAAGATTTTATCAATTACACAGATTATCCTGGCTTTTGAGTTTTAAGACTCGGCTGGTTAGCGCTCTAGCAATAAATTAATTTTCATATTCGATGACAATATAACAATTCCTACTTATGTTAGTTGCGGATTATTTCAGAACATCCCTGAGATGTAGACAGTGCATATATTGTTAGTTATCAGTGTCCACATCTCGGAGTTTTTCTGAACTATCGTCTCTAAACTGCATAATCCGCAACTAACATAATTATGAACTGTTATATTGTCATCGAATATGATAGTTAATTTATTCCTAGAATACCAACTAGCCGATTCTCCAAACTGAAAGGCCAGAATAATCTGTGTAATTGATAAAATCTTCGACAAAGTTCCACAGAGGGGACGGTTCAAAATAAACTGTCCTAAAAGAACTTCGATACAGAACAAATATAATGTGGTTACTTTGGTGACGACGTGAATGCAGAATCCATTTCGCGCTGATAAATATATTTGTGTCTGTTTATGTTTTACAATCTCGCAAACAACGAGGCAGAAAAAGGAGAAAAACAAAAATTCTTTCATTGAAGTGGTTCGGCAAAATACAATGCATTTTAGTGTATTTTAATAAAGACACATTAAATGAATGCTTAATTATATACGTTAATAATGATAATATAATTATAATATACCACGAAAATGAATATAATCATACGTAAGTGCCCCAGAGAATGTCTATATAATATATAATAAACATGTTCTAATAGATATAAGCCTTGACAACCGATAATTAAATAACGTTTAAAGAATAAAACTGTCGATAAAACATTAATGTCTGTTTCTGAAGGGTAATGTTTATTTAAATTCACCATGGAAATAAGAATTCCAATTTGTTAAAGAATTATAAAATATATAACTTTAACAGTTACTTTACCAGGAATGTCAACTTCCGCCGCCATAGTTGTAACTAATATACAACTGGTTATATGTCTCAATGTAGCGTTACTGTTCTTAACGAATCCCTGCCTCAGTGTAACATCACACTTGTTTTACAACTTCAAGGAAAAGTTCCAGAAAAAAAGGGTGAAAGGAAAATCTCATGAAAACTCCCACAGATGACTCTTTCAATGGGGATTTTTTTTATTTCCTTGATTTGTGGTCGATCTTTCACTTTTATCAACTCGTACCTAATATCACTTTGGCGAACAACAAAGACTTCTTTTCTCGTTCCTGGGTCGCCCACATAAGTTGGATTTTCTCCGATTTGAAGGGGAATTTTTCAATTTTTTTTCTCAACATGGTTGGGAGGGGGAGCCCTTTATTAAAAACTTTTGAAAATCTATGAATATTTTTCTTTTGTGTGTGTGTGTGTGTGTGTGTGTGTGTGTATATATATATATATATATATATATATATATATAGAGAGAGAGAGAGAGAGAGAGAGATGCATATATACATGTACATACATATGCATATATGGGTACAGGACGTCAAAAAACATGAAATACGAAACCATGGAAAACGAACTTTTTTTCGCGAACAACGAAAGAAGCAAATAGAAAAACAAGACAGGCAACATAAAGAACAATCCCTTCATCAGTTGTCGGCTGTTTTATCTACTCTGCATTTCGAGCATTACGACAAGATGCGTCTTCGTCAAAACAGTTGCTTCTGCAAAGCAAATTAAATAAAATCTGTGATTTGTGGAGGCCCAAAGTTCGAAACAAAAACAGGACAGTGAAAACAAACGGTAAGGGCTGTTAGGCCATAACGAGGTGAAGTGGTGAACGCTGGAGAACAAGCTTTGACAGGAGACAGACAAGAATGCGACATATCCCTGTAGATATATATTTTACTGGGGAAGGCTGGTTTATGGGACAGGCCAACAGGTTTTGAGGTCTGACGATACACCATAAAGTGAAACCCTTTTATGAACAGGAAACACGGGGTATTCCCATAAACCGGCCTTCCCCTATAAAAAATAATATACTGCTCTACATCTTAGAGTGTGCTTCCTCTCCGGATTTATGTTTTCTCCAAACGATATGTCATTAGACTGCGGCCATGCTGGGGCACTACATTGGAGAATTTTTTTTTTTATCAAATTGACCCCAGTACTTAATATCTTTTTCTTTTTTTATATCTTTTACTTTTACTAGAATATTACACAACACAAAACCACATTAAAAATATAGATTTAAAAAATGGAAAAAGAGGAACAAGGAATAAAAAACGAAAAAAAAATGGCAAAAATATATCACTTCAATACCAAGTAGCTCACTTGGTCGCCCATCACAAGGTTCGACAGAGCCTACTGAAGCAAGCCAACACGGTATTAGCAGAGGCGATGGCGAGGCTAAGGCATTGGAACAGCTAAGCACCCTCACGGGCATCACCTGACACCTCGACAATGACAAGAACTTCGCTGTTAGAGGCCCAGTCCATCCAAACGTCTCAAACGCCACAAGCTGGATGAAATGGTTCCCTGTCGGGTACTTGAGGATTTTCTTCCGTTCGGCTACGGAAGCAGTGACCCTTCATTTACCGCAGCACCCAGATTGTGGGAAGGAGTAAAGGAGTCACAGATTGTGGCCTCCCAGATGAGGCACCTATCTCTTACTCAGGAACAAAGGATAAGACCATCTGGTCTCTTCCAATCACTTCTGGATAATCTCGCCGGCCTCAGTACTCGTAGCCATTTAGGTGTGGAGAGAAATCCCTCTGACTGCTCAACCTGGTCTCTGTATCCACTATGACATCCAAAAGATGCGACCTGAGGTGATGTAGGAAACGGGCTTGTTTCCAAGTCGACCTCAGGCCGCGTACATTAAGAATGTCCATAGAAAGAATTATTTACTTACCTCCTCCTGTTCTTCATCCAGGGCTTGCGGGGTAATGTCTATGAGGCCCTCATATATTTGTGAGGAGAAGCCCTTCCTCAAGGGTCCCATATCTACAGGTTTTCTTTGTCCTGTCAAAAAGTGATTGACCATCTCCCTTTGACCTACGACCTCAGCCATGCCAGGCGAAGTTCAAATGGACAGGAGCTGACCTATTTAGGTACAAACTCTGCTGCAGTATGTCTGTCCTTCTAGCTGCCACGCTTATTATAAATACGGTGGTCAACAGACAGACAAGGCGAAGGGCCCAGCAGGCAAACGAGAAAGTTCTACGACACAACAGGATATGGCGACCGCAGAGAAATGTTCGAAGTTCCACGGTAGACTACTGTCTCAGAAGAACTACGTACACACACACAAACATATATTCATTTCTGACATATCATTTCCACAGATGTACCCTATTTCTATTTCTAGCAACTCGTAGCAGTTGTCAACATTTTGCATGTAGTGAAGAATTATGTGTACCAACAACAAATTAAGTCCAGTGAATAAATTATTTTTAATTGTGAATCGATTCACTCATTTGTTTACTTCAAAGGCACACACATTCCTTTTGCATCTGTTCACCATGATACACATCTAACCACTACACTCTCAAAATGGTCACACTCACTCTCAATGGTTATTAGGTCTCTTAGCTTTTCTAATGAACTTTTAAAACTCGCTCTGCAAAATTATTCCACCAAAAGAACTCTATAGCCATCGGGTCTCTTCCCATCGTCTATGGATAATTCCAGTGGCCCCAGAATTAAGGTGAGAGTACTGTATTAACTTGGCTGGGACTCCTTGTATACGTAAATTTATCTCGTTCTGACGTGCAAAGTAACCCACATTCAGCCGATATGACACTTCATAAAGTGTTCAGGAATCGAGTGTCCTTAATAAAACAAAAACTTAACAGAACTAAATTTACATTCTCCCCACTTAATACGCATAAGGATTGACTCATTTTGTCGTCAGCGGAGCTAGATCAAGGAGTCCTGTGCATATTAATCCTGTGATTCTTGATATAATTTCCACAAACGACAAAACGTTTTAGATGAACGTTTGTATTCTCCGTTTGTTGGTATTTTACTCACACAGGCACGTTCTTTAGAGCAGACGTGAACAATAATGTTGACTGAAACTTTTACTGTGAAGTTTTAGAAGAGAGAAAGGAGGGGAAAACAGAGCTTCCATTGAAAGTGAAAAACTAAAGGCGTCTTTGAATTCGGTAGGTGTAACGTTTCTTGTTCGTGGTAGCGTCTCTGCCAGTTCAGTTGTGTTGATGTGACTGATATGTTAGTTTAACTGACTTGTCTCTTCGTCTAACATTTGAAGGCTTACCATAGTTTAACCAGAAACCCTCTTTTCTACGGAGGAAGCCGGTGACTAGAACGTAGCCAATTTGGGGAGAAAATAAAGGCAAGAAGAATCGATCACAGCACTTTAGTTATCAATATCTGACAGGATGAAAAGCAGAAACAAGTATAACGTATAATTTAACAAATTTATTTTTCTCATTTTATTATATTCCACATTCTGAAACATTTGGAATTCACATTTAGAACAAAACAAAAATTCTTACTCCATCACACGCTACTCATTTTCACAATAAATTTTTTTTTTTTTTAAGCACACACCATAAATTGATGTGAAAATCGAAATTAGAATTTTGAAGGAAGTATCTATGAATTGGTAATTTCTGTTATTTAAAATGTATATTTTTAATTGATGAAAAGTCTAACGAGACCAAACATCTTTTTCTCCCACTCTCTCGAATGGAATTGCAAATGTTTATCACTGCAGCACCTTGTCCTAAGCATCTTAGATTTCTCTTTAGTTTTGTCTTGTTGAAAAAATAGTAAATTTAAATTTGATGGCAATTGTCACCGAAAATAAGGTAAGACTTTTTTTTAAAAAATCTCTATTCAGTTTTTATGTCGTATAGAGAAAGGTTTTTACAGTTTGGCAAAAGAGAAAACAAAAGAAGGAAAAGAAGCGAAAACCAAAAATTATTGGGGGAGAGGAAGGGGTCGTAAGAATTTTTTGTTTTGTTTTAAATGTGAATTCCAAATGTTTCAGAAAGTGGAATATAATAAAATGACTGAAACTACAAAAAAAAAAGAAAGTTGTTGTTGCAGTTTTTTTCTGGGGGTGGGGTGGGAGGAGTCGATAAATTTAGATCTTAATTCCTCCAAAAGTTTGAATTACATGTCTCAGAATATGGAAATATAATAAGAGGGGAAAGAAAATTTTTCATGTTGATGTCTGTGGGGCGGGGCGACGTTTTAAAAAATTATGGATTAAAATTTTATGAAAATAAAAGGTTCCCCCCCACCACTATCATTTTGAATGTGTGGCACTCAGAAAAACGGAAGTCTATCTTTCGATAAATGTAGAGGCATAAGTGAGTGTTTGCCAATTTCTGTACAAAATTGTTATTTCAATTTTTTTTTGCTTATGTTTATGTATTATTTGGATCCAGTTCGTCTCTTTGTGTATGTATGTATATTTGTGTAAGTACCTGGTTTATGTAGTTGTGTGTGTATATATATATATATATATAAATGTGTGTGCATGTATGTATATTTATGTATGTGTATACACATACGTATACAGTATTTAAACAAATATACATACGAACAAACACATAATACATACACAAAAAATACATAATCATAAGCGATTCAGCTGAAACAAAACATTTTTACGGAAATCGTCATACAAATACTTTCGTTACCACTCTACCTTTATCGAAAGATAGCCAAAAAAAAATTAGATCCAGGCGAAAACGGAAAAAAATTCAACTTATATGAGTGAGCTATTCCGAAACTCCCGCCGAAATTTCTTGTAAAATATTTTAAATACAGCGGTTTTTAAAAACGGGTTTTTTTTTTTAATACCCCGTGCTATTTTAAATGTTTCCAACATCAACATACTTTTTAACCGATCTTTTTGATTTCCAGACACCCTCGAAACGGAAAACATAACCTTGAAATTGTCTCATTTATTCCTTGTCAATTGCTCTCTCTCCCCCCCCCCCCCGCCATCTCTCCACACACTTTGTGTTCCCATACATTTAAGGTGGTCATTCCTTAAAAGCACATCACAATAGTTTCATTTATCTATTTCTATGACAACTGTATCAAACAAGTTGGTCGCGTGTGTTTTTTTTTATTGTTTTAATGAGAAAAAAGACAATCTTTCTAAACAAAATATACGAGAAGTGAAACAAACCATTATTTGTTCAGTAATTTCTGTAAAAATCTTTTTTCTTTTTCAGATAAATCGCTTTTGTTTATGTATGTGTGCATGTATATATATTTGTGAATGTATGTATACTCTTATGTGTATACACATGTATACTGTGTATTACATATACACCCACATCAATTCAATGCTCAGTGCCTCAATTGGTCGTTGGCACATCACAAGGAAGCAAGCCATCACGCTCGCGGCAGAACCGCGGGCGATGGCGAGGCTAGGTGTTGAAACAGTTAAGCATCCTCACGGGCATCACCCGGCATCTCTGTACGGCGAGCCACCAACGATGACAAGAACTTCGCCGTTCGCGTCCCAGCTCCTCCAAACATCTCAAATGTCACAGGCTGGAAGAAAGGTTTCTCTGACAGGTCCCGATACTTAAGGATTTTGTTCCATTCGGCTACGTAAGTAGTGACCTTCCCATTTACCGCAGCATCCAGGATGTAGGAGGATGCAAAGGAGCCACAGACTGTGACGTCCCAGATGAAGCACCTACCTCTTACCTAGGGACAAAGGGTAAAACCTCTTTTATTACCCACAAAGAGCTAAATATAGACGTTTGTACAGCACAAAAGACAATACAAAACATAAAATCGGGGAAATAAAAATACAAAAAGGAAATCGAGCAAAAAAAGAAAAGAAACGAAGGAAATTATGAATAATGATAAAATGAAGCGCAATGCCCACTCGGCACCGGAAGTCGAGGGGTTACATTTGGATAGGATTTTGGACAGGTTTTCCTCCCCCCCCCCCCATTTTTTAAAAGAAAAAGTTCACATTTTTATCATTAAAAAAAAAGAATATTGTTCATATTATATTTAATATCTTATGTCTGAAATGTTCAAGCTTTGCATATTCCAGGACGGGCGGCATTGCGTTATACAACACCGGCCCATCAATCATAGTCACCACTTCACCGAAAGAATCCAAAAATACATCGTACCTTTCGTCTTTCAACAGAACACAGCTGTCATTCTCCTTGGGTAGCTTCACCCTTACCAAACCTTTCCGCTTGGATATTCTCCTCTCCACCTCCAAAGTAAACCATGTATCCCTCATGCTTGTATTCCTCTTCCTCTTGTTCCTTCTCCACTGCATGCGTATGCTTAAGTTTAGACTGGTCCCTACTTTCTTTTGGCCATCCTCTCCATTTTTACTGCTGGTTTCTGCGAGTGTTCCCTTGACTTCGCCTTCTTTCTCTTTTTTTTGGGTGGTGGTGGTGGTGGGGGGTTGTCAAACCCGTCACTCCCCTCCTTTGCCGCCTTCGCTTTGTCTTTCTTCGCCTTGACTTCTTCTGTGTCTCTGACACGCCTTGTATCGCTCTTGCTATCTCCGTCCTTCTTTCATTCAAACTTCTCTGCCATTTCCACCTCTTGTCCCTTTTGCATAGTCTTCTCACTCTGTGAATGCTCGTGCTTGGAGCACCGTGTTCTCATATGTCCCCTCACTCCACATTCGTAACAATTGGGTCGACGACCCTCAACGGTTACTGTAAGGGAACTTTATTTAGCAGAGGATTCTTTCAATATCTTCGAATGTGGCAAAAAGCCACATCTCGACACCGCATGCCCACCACTTCAACATATTCGTTCTTCCTACTGATCCCAGTTCTGGATTGTCCTCAGTGGCAGCCAGAATAGTTGCCACGAACCACTTTGTTTTTATTTCAGGTGGCACTCTCCCTATTCGGATTCGAAAACTGCGCCTGCCCCTATACGTGGGCAGCAGCACTACCTTGTCCGACCGCAGAATAGTGGAATAAGGCAGCGAGCTGGCAGAAATGTTGGCACGCCGGTCGAACTGCTTAGCGGTATAACGGCTCTGTGAATTATTGTGAATACTGCTGTGTTACTTTGTGAAAACTGTGTGAATTACTGTCAGTTGTCTCTGTGAATAATTGTGATTTTTGTGGAATTTATTGTTGTAACGTTTCACGCGAGCCGTTGCATTTTTCCCCCAGCTGTGGCGAGAGGTATTATCTCCAGTATGGAGAGCTACGCCAGGGACACTGCGGCGAAGAAGCCAGTGCCGCTGGAAACCAAGTTGATCAAGTTGGATATGGAGGAGGTGAGCAGAAGCAGGAATTTGATAGAAGTAGAGGGAGACTCATACAAATTGTCCCCTTCCTCCCCCCAAAAAGAGACCAAGGAAGACAAAATTCTGAGGATAGTTGTATATCGTACACAGGCTGTTGAAACCTGTAAAATTGAAATGGTGACGGAAGAGGAAATCGAGGAGTGCCTGGATGAAATTGTGAATGAAGCCATGTACATCGGCAGAAGAAGAAAGTTCGGTACGGGGGAGGTGAGGTTCGCCACTATAGAAGAGGCAACCAAACATGCGACCAACATTTTAAGAAGCGAGAAAATAGCATTACTACCAAGTTATAGAGGAAGAAGAAGTGTGAGGATACGTATTACGAGAGTGCCACCAAAAATTAAAACGGAGTGGTTGGTTGCAACAGTTCTGGCTGCAACCAAGGAGGATCCGGAATTGGGACCAGTGGCGGAAACAAAAGTGGGCAACTGATGGGGATTTGGACTCGAAATGTGGCTTTTTGCCACATTTGAGGACATAGAAAGAATTCCCTACCAGATAGAAGTGGAAGACGAGAGGACGTTAAATGTCGTAGTCGAGGGAAGAAAATCAAATTGTTATATATGCGGAGAGAGAGGTCATATGAAGACCAAATGCCCCCTATATGAGTTCACACAGCCGCAGCAAGAGAAAACACAAGCAGAGAAGGAAAATATTGTAGACCACATTGAGGAAATGAAAGAGAGACAGAAGTGTGAAATAGAGAAAACAAAGGAGAAGAACGAAAATGGAGCTACTAACCCTAAAAAGCGAAGGAAAAATAAGTCAGAGGAACGGTCAACAGAAAACAAAAAAGAGATAGAAAAGCCAGAAACCAATAATGTACAAGAAGAGGAGGAGAGAACGGATAAAGATGTTAAATACAAGGGGGTTTTGATAAAGTACGAGAACAGCGAGCAGACGGAGAGAAAAGTCGCGAAGTTGGAAGAGCATTTTGATACATGAGGAAAACTACTGGGAATGTATAAAGGAACTTGGTGAGAATGTAACAAAGAAACGGGTTTGGTTGGTGGAGACACCACTCCCTAGAACTGATTATATTTTAATTTTTCTTCTACTATCATCATCCGCTTTTGTATTCTTAGTTCCCCGATTTTATGTTTGTTGCGCGTTTTGTATTGTCTTTATGTTTTATGATGTCCCATAAAAACTCTTTGCATAGCCTTTTTGGGGTAATAAAGAAATCGGTATTTCGTCTGCCGTTACGTTCTGAGTTCAAATTCCGCCGAGGTCGACTTTGCCTTTCATCCTTTCGGGGTAGATAAATTAAATACCAGTTACGCACTGAGGTCGATGTAATCGACTTAATCCGTTTGTCTGTCCTTGTTTGCCCCCTCTATGTTTAGCCCCTTGTGGGCAATAAAAGAAATAAGAATAGTGGTGGAATGTGAGGCCGCCTCTTCTTTGGTGGGAAACCTCACCTCCACCGTGCCGTACTTCCTTCCGCTGCTTACAAATGTTGCTCTCTTCATAATGGCTCACAGACACTCTTCAACATCGTCCTCTGATAATACATCTATTTTGTTGGTGGCGACCGCTTGTGTGCGGTGCACCACCGTGCTATTACTCTTGTCGTTAACCGCTGACTCCGGAGGGACCAGCTTAATCGTTTTAAGGATTTTAAAGGAAGCTGCACCTCCACCACTAGCAAGAACCAGTGGGGTTAGTACCGAAGGTGAGATTGGAACCAAAGAAAAATGATGGATGGGAAACGGCTGGAAAGAGAACGAAGACACGATCTGTGAATGACAACCCCCATCTCGCTCCCATCCGGACCCACTTTGTCCCACCCTTCCCTTGTAGACACCAACCCTCACCCTATCACGCTCAACACTGACAAATTAACTACTATCACACGAGCCTCAAACTTCCAAACCCCCACCCTGTGGAAAGAAGTGTTGTAATTTACAATATGGCAAACGAGGAGCTTGTTAAGGAACTAAACGGTTGGGACCAACTAATAACGGTAAGCGCTGTACAGTGTGGTGGGGGTGCCCTGTCGCTTTGAGTGCGTTATGGCAGACCCCCAAGTACATGCCAAGACTGAAGGGATGCAGGGACGATGCGCGTTGCTGGGAAATGAAAGTTGACTCTGGGAAATTGCCAAAGTCGGTAAGTTATATTGAACTTATTCAAAATTTTCAAATAAAAAAAAGGGATAAAAAGTTCCAAAAAGACATTACCCATCGTTTATAGCAAGGACAAATGGAGTCGTCCGTATATCTGGTCGAGTGGCTTCATTTCATTTCATTTTAATTCATCCTTTTTATATCTGTTTTTTTTTTCTTCTTGTCCTTACTTTTGTGTCTTTGTATTGTCCCCTCTGTGTTTAGCCCCCTGTGGGTAATAAAAAAATCGACTTTTGAAACGCGTTCGTCCATGAAATATAATTTTCTTCCAGTAATGCCGTCCGCTGTTTTGTTAGAACTCCATAATAATTTTGGTTTACCCTTTCGTTTCCATGGTCTCTCATTTAGGATTGTGAAGTCACTTCCTGTGTCTCATTGCATTCTGACTCTAGTGTTTTCACGAATTTTCTGTTTGTCGGAGTCACAACTTTTCCTGCTGACAAACATTACTTTTTCTTGGTTGTTCCCTTTTCCTATCATTCTGGTTTTGCCATTTTATAGGGTCCTGTAAAAAATATGCACGCAAAAAAACGGGAGCGTGAGGAGAGGACCTCGGAAAATTCACAAGATCCGAGCTTTTCCTTCATAACTTTTAGGAAAATGGGGGTTTTTTCAATGAAATTTTATAGAAATACCTTTCAAACGGCATACATTACGATTATATAAAAAAAAATTGTGGGTAAAATCTTTTCCAAGGAGTAGGAAGAGGATTTCGGAAAATTCACAAGATCCGAGTTTTTCCCTTGTAACTGTTAGGAAAATTTTTTTTTTTTTTTTAAATACCTTTCAAACGGTATACATTACGATTATAAAGTAATTTGTGGGTAAAATCTTGAGGTGGGAGAGGACTTTCGGAAAATTCCCAAGATCCGAATTTTTCCTCGTTATATTCCGAAATCACATTCAATTTTCTACACATATCTTAGCATAGTACTACTACACTACGTAGTTTCTATTTCTACCCACTTTCAATAATTTTAATGTTTTGGCTTCAATTTTATTTCATTTTATCTTCAAATATTTTTATGCTCTTTTTAACCCTTCCGTCGTTATTCTCACTCACTCGTTATTTCTCTCTCTCTCTCTCTCTATATATATATATATATATATATATATATATATACACACACGCTAAATTTTTACAAGTGCACCTTTACCACAAAAGTGTGGTAAATAGCTTGCTTACCAACCATATGGTTCCGAGTTATGGGGGGAAAAACTCGGATCTTGTGAATTTTCCGAAGTCCTCTCCCCACCCCTTGGAAAAGATTTTACCCACAAATTTCTTTATAATCGTAATGTATGCCGTTTGAAAGCTATTTCTATACAATTTCTTTGAAAAAACCCGATTTTCCTGAAAGTTATGAAGGAAAAACTCGGATCTTGTGAATTTTCTGAGGTCTTCTCCCCACCTTCCCGTTGCTTTGCGCGCATGTTCTTTTATTTTACATATTTCCAGCACATTTTTTTACACCCGTTGCACTATTTTTTTTCTGATTTTCGTTTCCGGGTCAAGTTGTAAACATTAACCCAGTGCTATTATCCTCAACAGGTTGGATCGTTATAACGGCCACTTAGTATAATTACTGTTTCCTCACTGTCGTCCGGCTACTGGTCTATTTATAATAGCTGAGTACTACCACTTTTTACCGGGCGGAGTGTACAGCTTAACTATACAAGAGGAAACTATTTCTGTTTCATATAGATACGGCATAGATTTGAGGCTACATCTCTGGAGCAGTATGGGACTCACCAGTCCAGGGATCGCCAATTTCTAGTTGAAAGAATTTGTCCACATCTACAAGTATTCGAACAAACGTTTTGATTTGAAACCGCAATCCTTGCTTTTGTCGCCGAACGCCGTAGCATTGTAATCAGGCGTCTCTAATAAGTTATAAGAAAAAGTAAATAATAGAAGAGCCGAGGAAACTTATGAAGGTTGAATAGTTTTGTGAAGTTTCTCAATTAGAAAGTTGAAGAAGGAAGGGAAATACTTTTGCAAAAGCTGGCTTAATCCAGACATGAAGTATTTTAATCTTATTCCATTTGCTTAACGTTCAATTCCTGTTTGAGTTCCTGACTTTGTGTTTGGTTATTTTACTTCAGTTTCAGGAGTGACACTACACTCCCTCTTTTCCTTTCTCGTCTCTCAATTTTCTCCTGCTTCAACACACACACACACACACATACACGCTATTATTCCCCGCACCCTTTCTCCACATTCAGTCTTACTCTGTTCATTTTCTTTCTCCTTCACTCGGTCTGTCTGTTTCTCTCTCTCTCCAACTTATTTTATCATTTCTACTATTCTCTCTTTTATTTTTTTGTCCAACACCGTTGTCTTTGTTATATTCTACGCACAGGGGAATCCGCATGATTTGAAACTCTGATCACATCGTCTTCTTCCTAAAAGAATTTCTTTCCGCCAAACCCGTTATTATTTTTTAAGTTAACCAGAGGGAGACAACTCTCCCGTGTCCTCCCCCATCAACTTCTTTTAACTCTGATAAATTAATCCTTCATGAATTAATCCTTCATAAGCTAATTCTTCTTCAATAACATCTTGGCCTTGTCTCCGCAATTTACACAACTCAGAGTTGATAGTCTAATTGTTCTCTTACATCTCGAGTATTTTGTTGTAAACATGTTAGAATCCCTAATTGATAGACAACAGGTGCTAAACAGAAATGTAGAAATGGCATTAATGTTATAATATTATTCAATAATCGATGGAGTAAACAAAACAAAAACGATGGTGAATAATTTAATGAATTTTCTGTGGATTGTTGCTTATTCGACCATGTTTCCTGCTTTCTTTCAGCCACAAAATTAATAGATATCAAGAAAAAAATCACTGCAGGCAGAAATTTTTGGTTAGCATTATTTCCATGGAGTATATCAACGACCCTTCTTACCTCAAGATCGAGTCCGTCCGTCTCGACACATTCCATACTTGGCCACTGAATGGAGCTGTTTCTAGGGAGGAGGTGGCTCGACAAGGTTTTTATTATACAGGACACAAAGACGCAGTCGCCTGTGTATTTTGTAGAGGACATTTAGAAAAATGGGTTCAAACCGACGTGGTGTCCACGGAACACAGCAAGTGGTTTCCAGATTGTCCGTTTGTGCAAGGCAGAGAATGTGGTAATGTTCCAAGACAGAATACTAACCCGAAGATCCCAGCCTACACCTTTTTTTACGACCGTTTGGACAGTTTCTCTAATACTTGGTCGAAAGACGACAACATTTCTGCAGATAAAATGGCAAGCGCTGGCTTCTTCTACATAGGTACGTGCTACACATTTCTTTTAAGTCTATAACATTCGGTGTGTATATATATATATATCTGTCTATAGCTATGGTTATGTGTGTGTATGGATAGTTACGTTTGTACATATGTATGCATATGTTTGTGTATATTTCTCTCGCTTTCTCTCTCTCATATTCTTTTACTTGTTTCAGTTATTTGACTGCGACCAGTCAAACAAATCGACCCCAGGACTTATTCTTTATAAGCCTGGTACTCATTCTATCGGTCCCTTTTTGTCGAACCTCTAGAATACGGGGACGTAAATACACCAGCATCTGTTCTCGAGCGATGGTGGTGGTGGTGGTACACAGACACAAATATATATATACACACATACATATGTATATACGACGGGCTTCTTTCAGTTTCCGTCTACCATATCCACTCACGGCTTTGTTTGGCCCAAGGCGATTGTAGACACTTATCCAAAGTGCCACGCAGTGAGACTGAACCTGGAACCATGTGGTTGCTAAGCAATGTTTTTCCGTATAAAGTTTGCGTATGTGTGTATATGTATTGCGTATGTGTGTATATATGTTTGCGTATGTATATATATACCGTAAATCCTCGAGTATAGTCCGTCCTTGCGTGTAATACGCAGGGGATTTTTAGGGAGCTGTACCTCTGAAAAACGTAAACCTTGTGTATAATACGCACCCTTCTCTAACTTCAGTCAAAGAGGTCTATATAACGTCTTTGATTTGTAAACATATATACGATAACGTCCTTTATTATTATTGTATATATAACATAATGCAAACGTGTAGCTTTTTTGTGCACTTTGTTTGCAGAAAATAAAGAAATAACAGTAATAACGTCAGTGAAAAATAAATATTAAGTAAATTGCCTTTCACATATTTATCACTATCAGTTGTTAAAGCCATAACGGCATAACTACATGGTTTTACCCCCCAGACTTTGGGAGGTCATAACTTTCAGAAAAATGAATATTTTTTAATGAAATTTTCTATGCATATAGTATTTACTATGTAGAATCCGAATATACAATTTCCGGTGAAAGTGTTTTGGAATAGGGGTGGGGGACAATTTTCGGAAATTCCAACAGAGTCCACTTATAACTTCCAGGAAAATTAATATTTTTTCGTGAAATTTTCTACAAATATACCTTGATGTATGTACATTTCGAGCATGTAGGAATTTTGAAGGAAACAACTGCAGGTTATTTTTGAGAAGCGTTCCCCACTCGGTGTTTCGGAGCAAGTCGTCCATATTTGTTTCATTTTTCTCTATTATGTGCGTATGTGCATCCGTAGATTTCTAGACAGTGAAGAGAAGCCGTCATAAGAAAACTTTCGTTCAAAATAACAATTCACACGATTTTTTTTTCTCAATAGAAGTAAATTCCAAAGTAAACGTTTCTAGTAGAGAAGTAGAAGAGAACAGGAGCAAAAATAGGAATATACACGCACGGTTAAATATAGAAACTATCACAGTGTCGCTTCCCGAAGAATTTTAAAATGTTAGCTTTCCGAAACTTTTTTCAATCTTGCAAAAACACGAAGATTAAGAATAAACAGAAAAAGTACACAAATATATTTTACACACCTGTCGTATACGTCGGTTTGGTTTTTTTCTCTTTAAAGGTGGTTATGTTATTTTGTTGGGATTAATCCACCTTTAAAGTGAAAAAAACCAAACCGACGTATACGACAGGTGTGTAAAATATATTTGTGTACTTTTTCTGTTTATTCTTATTCAAATCCTTCAAATTCAACATCAAATAACATGTCAGCATCATTGTAGTGTAAATCTCTGTCATCGTCAACATGAACAGAAGATTCACTTTCATTTATTTCATCTTTCCATACAATGTCATCCTGAGAACCATCCAGTTCAGACGATATTCAACACTTTTATTTCAATAAATGTTGCTTACTGCAAGTTATGGATGCTTCTTTTATGACTTCATTGCTTTCAGGCTTAGCTTAAGGTATTCTCGCGGCAGACATCACAAAATGCGTCTGAATAAACATTGCCGGGCAGCAGACAAGAGACTCGGACATTGCTTAGAAAATATTTTTCATTTTTAACCTCGTATATCGTACGCACAAAAGGGATTTTGACCTTTAAATTTTGGGGGAAAATGGGGATTATACTCGAGGATTAACGATATGTATGTATGTATGTATATATATGTTAGTGTATGTATATATATGTTTGTGTATGTCTATGTTTGTATGTATATATGTTTGTATGTATACATATATATGTTTGTATGTATACATATATATGTTTGTATGTATACATATATATGTTTGTATGTATACATATATATGTTTGTATGTATACATATATGTTTGTATGTATACATATATATGTTTGTATGTATACATATATATGTTTGTATGTATACATATATATGTTTGTATGTATATATATATGTTTGTATGTATGTATATATGTTTGTATGTATGTATATATGTTTGTATGTATGTATATATGTTTGTATGTATATATATATGTTTGTATGTGTATATATGTTTGTATGTGTATATATGTTTGTATGTGTATATATGTTTGTATGTGTATATATATGCTTGCATGTGTATATATATACTTGCATGTGTATATCAGCATGACCGCAGCCACTTGGCTGAAACACATAAATAAATAAATATGTGTGTGTGTATATATGTGTGCGTGTATATATATATGTATGTGCGTGTGTATATCATCATCATCGTTTAATGTCCGCTTTCTATGCTGGCATGGGTTGGACGGTTTGACTGAGGACAGGTGGACCAGGAGGCGACACCAGGCTCCAATCTGATTTGGCAGAGTTTCTACAGCTGGATGCCCTTCTTAACGCCAAACACTCCGAGAGTGTAGTAGGTGCTTTTACGTGCCACCGGCACTAGGCCACTCTGGCGGTATTGACAATGGCCATACTCAAATGGAGTTTTTACGTGTCACCTGCACAGGAGCCTGTCCAGGGGCAATGGCAACGCTCTCGCTCGAATGTTGTTTTCCACATACCACCGGCACAAGTGCCAGTAAGGCGACGCTGGTAATGATCATATGCGAGTGGTGCTTTTTACGTGCCAGTTAGCGGCCCTGGCAACGATCACACTTGGATGGAGTTTTAACGTTCCACTGACACGAGTGCCAATCAGGCGGAACTGTCATCAGCCACGATCCTCGAATAAGATTGAGAAAGCGATTGTATGATGGCTTTATATATATACACATACAAACATATATATACACAAACATATATATACACGTACAAGCATATATATACACATACAAACATATATATATACACATACAAACATATATATATACACATAAATGCATATATATGCACATCGTGCCGGTGGCACGTAAATAGCACCAGCGTGATAATTACCGACGTCGCCTTCCTGGCACTTGTGCCAGTGGCACGTGAAAAGTCATTCGAGCGAGATCGTTGCCAGTGCCGATGGACTGGCTCCTGTGCAGGTGGCACGTAAAATACACCATTTCGAGCGTGGCCGTTGCCAGTACCCGCCCGACTGGCCCTTGTGCTGGTGGCACGTAAAAGCACCCACTACACTCTCTTAGTGGTTGGCGTTAGGAAGGGCATCCAGCTGTAGAAACTCTGCCAAATCAGATTGGAGCCTGGTGTCGCCTCCTGGTCCACCTGTCCTCAGTCAAATCATCCAACCCATGCTAGCATGGATGGCGGACGTTAAACGATGACGACGATGATGATGATGATCTAGCAATCCTAAGTGCAACACCCTAATCACTCGGCCACACACTTTCACATATGTAATATTATATATAAATGTCGTGTGTGTGTGTAATGTTTTGTCACTGTGTATATTCTATACACGCATGTGTATATATGTGTATATAAAAACATACATTATATATATATTTGTGTGTGTGCATGGGTAATGTGTCCTGTAATATTGTGTGTGCATTTGTATGATGGGAAATCTTTTATCTTTTACTAGTTTCAGTCATTGGACTGCGCTCATGTTGGGTAAAATGCATTTTGTTGAGTTCAAATTCCGCTGAGGGCAACTTTGCCTTTCATCCTGAGATGGATAAAATAAGTTGATGTAACCGACTTAGCCCCTCCCCTGAACTTGCAGGACCTTGTGGCAAAATTTGAAACCGTTATTAAATATACCTTTTAAACTGTTATATAATTGTTACTCTGTCGAAGGTTGTATATATATTATATATATGTTCCTTTCACCACCACTTAACGGTGAAAAGATACATACATGCAAATATAAACCCACCTATGCTTATGTACAAGCACACACAATCATATAAGCCTATATACACACATATATATTTATGATTACAGGTCTGCCTGACTGGTTCCTGTGCTGGTGGCACGTAAAAAGCACCCCACTACACTCTCGGAGTGGTTGGCATTAGGAAAGGCATCCAGCTGTAGAAATTTTGTCAGATCAGATTGGAGCCTGTGCAGCTGCTGGCTCTCCAGGCCTCAGTCAAACTGTCCAACCCATGCCAGCATGGAAAACGGATGTTAAATGATGATGATGATGAAACGATAAGATGAGTGGTAAAAAAAATAACCCAGTAAATAACACAGAATTATTATTGTACACTCATGATGGCACCTGTGCCTAGCGTCGCCTTTCTGGCACTTGTGCCTGCACAATGTGTAAGGACTTTCGAGCGAGATCGTTGCCAGTGCCCCTGGACTGGCTCTTGTGCGAGTGGCACATAAAATACACTATTTTGAGCCGTTGCCAGTTCTGCCTGACTGGCCCTCGTGCCGGTGACACATACAAGCACCCACTACACTCACGGAGTGATTGGCGTTAGGAAGGGAATCCAGCTGTAGAAACTCTGCCAAATCAGATCGGAGCCTGGTGTAGCCATCGAGTTTCATTGGTCCTCAGTCAAATCGTCCAACCCATGCTAGCATGGAAAGCGGACGTTAAACGATGATGATGATGATGATGACTGAGGTCTTCCATATTTTTTTTAGAAAAGGAGTAGGTAGTAACTCCATAAGATGTACCTGGTGCAAGCTATGGACACATAAGAGGTGCAGCAATATCAAAGGCAGGTTAACTAGGAAGTTAGTTTTTGTGTGTGGCAGATGTTCAGGTGCAATAAACACTGTAAACAAACAGGAAACAACTTCTATCTCATTCCAGGGAGAAAAACTAGAGGTAGTCGATAGCTTCCGCTATCTGGGTCACCAAGTTAGTAGTGGGGGTGGGTGCGCTGAAAGTGTAGCTGCTAGAATAAGAATAGCCTGGGCAAAGTTTAGAGAGCTCTTACCCCTGCTGGCGACAAAGGGACTCTCACTCAGAGTAAAAGGCAGACTCTCACTCAGAGTAAAAGGCAGACTGTATGACGCATGTGTACGAACAGCCATGCTACATGGCAGTGAAACATGGGCTGTGACTGCTGAGGACATGCGTAAGCTCGCACAGAATGAAGCCAGTATGCTCCGCTGGATGTGTAATGTCAGTGTGCATACCCGTCAGTGTGTAAGTATCTTGAGAGAAAAGCTGAACATAAGAAGCATCAGTTGTGGTGTGCAAGAGAGACGATTACGCTGGTATGGACATGTGGTGAGAATGGATGAGGATAGCTGCGTGAAAAAGTGCCACACCCTAACAGTTGAGGGAACCCGTGGAAGAGGTAGGCCCAGGAAGACCTGGGCTGAGGTGGTGAGGCAAGACCTTCGAACATTGGGCCTCACCGAGACCTTTGGAAATGTGCTGTGCGTGAGAAGGCCCGGCAAGCCAAGTGAGATCGTTGCCAGTGCCCCTGGACTGGCTCTTGTGCGGGTGGCACATGGGATGCACCATTTTGAGCGTGGCCATTGCCAGTACCGCCTGACTGGCCTTCATAGGATTTTCGAGCGAGATCGTTGCCAGTGCCCCTGGACTGGCTCTTGTGCGGGTGGCACATAAAAGACACCATTTTGAGCATGGCCGTTGCCAGTACCGCCTGACTGGCCCACGTGCAGGTGACACGTAAAAGCATCCACTACACTCTCGGAGTGGTTGGCGTTAGGAAGGGTATCCAGCTGTAGAAACTCTGCCAAATTAGATTGGAGCCTGGTGTTGCCATCCGGTTTCACCAGTCCTCAGTCAAATTGTCCAACCCATGCTAGCATGGAAAGCGGACGTTAAACGATGATGATGATTACTTGTGTGTGAGTGTAAATAGAGATGGACGGTTGTGCATAGTGATTTCTAGTCCTACTAATGTGTATAGTTTATACATCATACATGAATATATACATCCATCATACACATGCAGTGGCGGACTGCGTCTAGAAATATTGGTTGCCAGGAGATTAAGAGAGCCCACCCACAACTACAAGGGGCCCCATTTGCAACAACAATGCTATCATTTATTTTTGTTAAAAGTATTCTTTTCAGCTGTCGACAAACACAGCCAGGCTGAAATAATTAATGCATTCTTCCAGGAGTGAATAAAAAATTCTCAAACTTGAGGGGATGGGCCCCTTAGATACTAACATGGGCCCCCATGTAGGGTTTCTAATGCTGCAGGGGCCCACTTGCCATTGGGCAAGTTGGCAACCTGGCCAGTCTTCCACTGTACACATATTATTACAAAATACCCCACTTGTAGGTACACATCTAT
The DNA here is from genome assembly GCF_046866305.1 of Octopus bimaculoides. NCBI lineage: Eukaryota > Metazoa > Mollusca > Cephalopoda > Octopoda > Octopodidae > Octopus > Octopus bimaculoides. The sequence goes on along the minus strand of NC_142929.1, from coordinate 193,848,938 downwards.
TATAAGATGTATATGATGTACATTTACGTGTACAATTAGAAAGATATGTGTACAGGTGTGGCTGTATGGTAAGTTTTCTTCCTAGCCACGTGGTTCCAGGTTCAGTCCCACTGCATGCCACCTTGGACAAATGTCTTCTATAGCCTCGGGTGGACCAAAGCCTTATGAGTGGATTTGAGAGATGGAAAATGATGTCTCGTAACTTAACAGTTTGGCAAAAGAGACTGACGGAATAACTATCAGGCTTTAAAAAATGAAAAGTCCTGGGGTTGATACACAGTGCTCCAGCATGGCTGCTGTCTAATGACAGAAATGAAAGATAGAAGATACATCATCCTCATCATTTAACCTCTGTTTTCCATGCTGACATGAATTGAGACAGTTTGACAGGATTTGATAAATCAGAGGGCCACATTCATGTCCAGTGTCTGCTTTGGGATGGTTTCTATGGCTGGATGCCCTTTATAGTGTGGACTGGGTGCTTTTTATGTGGCACCAATGGGAGCAAGATTGCCATCTAACTCACAAGAGTGTGATCCCTTACAACTGAGTAGGACTATATTAGAGAAGGACATGACTTTGTGTGTTGAGTTCTGTGAGGCTAAACTATGAAAGAAGGGGGGCAGGAAGAGGTCTTTTGGTGTAGAAACGTGGCTATATTGCATTATAGAAGAATGGGTGGGAATAGTGAGGGTGGAACTGAAAAGAGAGACAAAGATACTGGTGATGAGGTGACAATGATCCTTTGACCATTTAGCATTCAGATTCCTCTGTCAAATGTAATTTGTATTTATTCTCATTGTTTTATTTTATGTTGTAGCTTCAAGATTTTGACAGTGTGATTGTTTATTTTCAGAATGACATTGTAGGGTAGGTGTGAAAGGCTAGATCTGGCCAGTTTGAACATAAAACGGAGAATATCTTGGTTGGATGTTGTCAGTTTAAAGGCTAAAGAGTTGAGGTACAACAAGTAAATATGAGAGGGTGGGGGGACAGGAAGGGTTGGTGGGTAGACCTTGTAAGAGCGTATGGGAATAGAGAGGGCTGGTTAGAGATGGGGTAGATATGTGTACATGTACACATCCATAAGCACACACCTGACAACCCATCTAGATTTTATGCCATGAAATTCAGTGTGTGATGTTGTCTTAGATATTGCTGACATAGTGAAGCAAGGGTGCTAAATTAACCAGGTCTCAACACCGGAGCCTAACGGAATGCTTGGAATGTTGTTTCAGTTGGTCTTCTGACTTAAAAATAGAAACACTCCAAATATGAATGGGTGCCACAGAATTAGCAACAAGTGCAAATAAATATCATTACTGTTTGTGTTACACACACACACACGCATGCACGTGTGCACATATGTACATACACACATCCACTCATATACCTTATGTAAATCCATTACATATTACATGGCTTGCATAAGAGGAATTTTTCTAATTTTCTCTATCTTTAGTTCTAAAGAGCAACTACAAAGGGTGATAATTATTAAAACTCTTGTTCTAGTTATTCTATACTGAAGATATTTCTGACAGTTTATAGAAATAGCTGGCATGTACTCATAACATACTTAACATTCATCTTTAGCCCATACAGATATCAGTGTGTATGATAAAGTCTTCAGTATGGCTTCTTTACATGTTTTTAGGTGTCGGGTTATCTTTAACTCTAACCCTGTTATCTGCATGTGGGTGGGTGGGTGGGTGACGTGTAACAGTTTAGTCTTTCTGGAAAGATTGTGAGATTACATGATTAAGGAGCCAACTCTTGTAACCTTGAGCCTTCATCATGGTGTTGTATATCTACAGTGTGTTTTCTGGTTTAGATGGTGACATTTTGCTAGTCAGTAAAATATAGCCATTAACATCACCAATAAAGGCGATGCAGTCCTTTTAGTAATAAAATAAAACAACCAAACTGAAATCACATTGAGAATTTCAGTGTATGTCTTAATGCCCCCTCCTTGTCCCTTCCTCTCACTTCTTCCCCAACCATAACCCTCACCTAGACCCCCATTACATTCATTAAGACCCCCTAATTCCATATCTGCCAATGATCACCAGGGCTCAGGGATTTCAGGATAGCAGGTCTGTTGCCAGGCCTTTGAACTGTGCCCAGACATCTAAACAATATTACTGTTAGATTTTGCCATTTTTAAGACAATGAAGAATATTCTCTGATATTTTTTCTAAACTATATCAAAATCAATTAAGATATCTTTCGTCACACATCTGTGACCTCTACAGTGACACTTTCCATCTTTGTGTGTGCTCTTTTTCTGCTTATTCCATTCTGTTTGGAATAAGCAGAGCAAGAGCACACACGAAGACAGAAAGTGTCGCTGAGGAGGTGACAGATGTGTGACAAAAGATTTTCAGACAATGGACAGGAATTCAAAGACAGCCACAACAAAATGTTGAATTATTCAACCTTGTATCATTTCTACTTGATTTATCTCCCTCACATCAACACCTCCACTGCCTTTTTTCCTTTCAGATTCTTCTAAGCAGCAAATTGATCTCCCTTACAGTCTGTCCCAATTCAAATTTCCTTACCATCTTGTTTAGAGCTTCAGTGGGAATACAAGTTCACATGTGGTTCTCAGTCACCTGCATACACAGTCTGGTGATTCAAAACAGCTCCCCTTGCTATCGATTGTCGACCAAATCACCACAGATTGTCCAAGCAGATGTAGCCTGGGTTTGAAGCAAGTTCTAGGGACATGCTTTCACAAAAGCCAAGGGGTGCCTCACTCTCAGTGGTCTTCCAGTATGCAGGACGCTAACCCGGAATTTTTAAAAGCCCATGATATTGTTAGATAGTTGTTCACCCGTCCTTTCGACAGGTCTTATTTGTTGTAGCAACCTTCCTCATCAGGCAAGTCTAGTCACCAATTACCCGACCATGCTACAGTTTGTACTGGATTCCGTGTTACCATGAGTACTCACGAGAGACCTCACAAGTGACCAAAGTTAACTTTGTCATAATGTACATACAGGTTCAACTTCATATCAAGGGATGTAGACAAAATGTCTTCTACAATGGCTTGAAAGTATGTGGGAGGCCATCAGGAGGGATAGGGTGGAGAGAGAGAGAGAGAGACCAGTTTGTCCCTAACCCTAACCTCCCTCACTCACCTTTAGTGGAACCATCCACTCTGGATGGTTCCACTAACAACTTCCCATGAACTTGAAAGTTCCTTCCTTTTCACTGGTTGATTTCTTTCATATTTTCAACATTCCACATATGACATAGGATCCTGTTGTCTTGTTCATGGTACCAAGAACTACTTCAAATGTTATGATAATTGGAGCTGGTTTTAATGACCTCATATAATGACAACAGTTTAGGACGAGAGAGAGAGAGCAGGCCAGAAGTAGGAAACGGTTTATTTAATTATGTTAATATTGGACAATAGGAGCATTAACAGGTGTTAAACATACTTGAACGTCACCATCATCATTAAGGTAATGAGCTGGTGGAATCGTTAGCACACAGGACAAAATGCTTAACAGTATTTTGTTTCCAGGTCAAATTCTGCTGAGGTCAACTTTGCCTTTCATCCTTTTGGGGTCAATAAAGTTAGTACCAGTTGAACAATGGGGTCAATGTAATTGACTAGCCCTTTCACCCAAAATTTCAGGATGGTGAGCTGGCAGAATTGTTAGTGTCTTGCGCATAATGCTTAGTGGTATTTTGCTAGTCTTTACATTCTGAGTTCAAATTCTGCCATGGTCAACTTTGCCTTTTATTCTTTTGGGGTCGATGAAATAAGTACCAGTTATGCACTGGGGGCCGATGTAATTGACTGGGCCCCCCTCCCCCAAAATTTCAGGCCTTGTGCCTATAGTAGAAAGGATTATTATAATAATAAAATTCTTTTGTATGGCCAACAAGTGAGGGATATTGAAGCAAAGGAAGACTTGTCAACTAGGTATAAGGATAAGTTGAAGCAATCCCTAAAATCTCTTCAGCTTAACTTGGACATCTTGGGGAAGTCATTGCCTAGATCAATCTGCATGGCGTAAAATGTGTCAGGATGCATCCAAACAATTTGAGTTGAAGAAAAAGAACAATAAAAGAATGATATCCTGCAACCAACAGACACATTTGCCCAATCCCTGGCAAAATGAAAACCATCAATGTCCCCAGTGTGACTTCATAGCAAAATCCATCCCTCGACTCAAATTACATTCACGCATCCATTGCAAATAGATGCAGCTCCTTAGTGTTTTGTTTTTCTTCTTTCAAAAGTTGTTTTCTCTTTCCACTCATTTTTTTTCTATTATTCTCTTTAAGTCCTCTCCTTCAAACACTCATGATAGTAGTAATAATAATAATAATAATTATTATTATTATTATTATTATTATTATTATTATTATTGTTGTTGTGGTTGTGAGTTGGGAGAAACTTAAAAGCTTTGTAAAAAATACTTTGTGCTATTTGTTCCACCGAACTTTGTTTTTCATTCTTCTGAGGCCAATAAAATAAATTACTCAAATACCCGCCTCCATGGCATTGCTTCACCCCTACCCCACCTAAAAAAAAATTAATTGCTGGCCTTGTGCTTAAATTAGAAACCATTCTTCTTCATGTTTTTAACAAAACATTAAAACTCAGATCCAGCACTGAGTTCTTTAAGTTGCCTCATGATGGTCTTGGAAACTGACTGTCCAAAGACTGTGTGTGCGTGCACACAGACAGAAGTACACACACACACACACACACACTGATCTTGAAACAACACACACACACACACACACACACATGCACACACACACACACACACACACACACACACACACTCAGCTTTTCCTGTCATACTATCCTCTTCATCTCCTTCCTCTTCTATTCCTACTAAGGCATGGCTGTGTGGTGTGGTAAGAGGTTTGCTTCCCAACCACATGGTTCCAGTTTCAATCTCACTCCACGGCATTTTGGGCAAGTGTCTCTTCTATTATAGCTTCAGGCCGACCAAAGTCTTGTGAGCAGATTTGATGGACAGAAACTGAAAGAAGCCCGTCACGTGTGTGTGTGTGTGTGTGTGTGTGTGTGTGTAAAGATGTTACTTAATGAAGTAAGTTGTGCTTATATATACTTGTCCACACAGGTGTGGCTGTGTGGTAAGAAGCTTGCTTCCCAACCACATAGTTCCAGGCACCTTGGGCAAGTGTTTTCTGCTGTAACCTCAGGCCGACCAAAGCCTTTTGAGTGGATTTGGAAGATGGAGATTAAAAGAAGCCCGTCATGTACAAATGTGTGTATATATATATATATATATATACTGATAGAAAAGACAACAAAAGAAAGAAAGAGACCTCGATATGTAAATAGAGGAATTTATCTGTAAAAATATGTGACACTTATTCGGTAGCCATGATAAAACTCTGAGTTTCGGATGCCGGGCCAGAAACCCACGCCGCCATCTCTTCAGTTATATCTGGCCATTGAAAATTCCTATGAAAATGACCATTAAATAAAGGGAAATTACCGTGTGGTTGACCGTTATTAAGACAAAAGAGCCATTAGAATGACCGCTAAATGAGGAGAGGGAGTAAAGGTAAGGAAGTTAAAAAGTTCATAGTATTCACGTAAGCGCACCAACCCATACATGTGCCTATATATATATATACTCATCCACCCTCCCTTGAAACACACACATGCTCACCCACACATTCGCTAAATATATATATACACACACACACACACATATACATATATATATACACACGCATGTGTATATATATATATATATATATATATATATATATATATATATATACATGCACATATATAGCCGCATACACGGGTATACCTGCATACACACCCACACACAAACACGTGCGCAACATGCACACACCCATACATACGCGCGCACAAAAAGGTCCATACACACATGCTCAAGAAAAAAAAAAACGGCTAAAAGCAAAATACAGAAAAATGTGTGAAAAAGGTATAAGGGCAAAACGCGTCTATATGCGCATATTCTCGCATGCACGCACATACATCTATATACACATGTACCCGCACACATCCACAAACGTGCACATAAGGTTCCATCTATGCATCTATAGACGCACAGGAAAAAAAAAACTCAGGGTCAAGGGGAGAATACAGAAAAAGCATGTGTGAAAAATAGACAAAGCATTATCTCTATAAATATATAAAAAATATGTAAAAAATATATAAGAAATCTAGGCCGAAACCGGACGTGGTTCCTCCTGATGATGTCTTGAGCTAACTGGATCCTTATCCACCAAGGGAAGGTATGTCAGAAGAAAGTAATTCAACAATGCGGGTTGATGAACCGTAAGACGTGTGGCCAGAACCTCCTGGAAAATAACCATAGCGAGGGACATTCCACAGTTGAATTAGAACAGTCACAAACAGTGAAAGAAGACATGCACCCAACACCAGAGCTGAAGACACCTCCGAAAGGAGGGGCCCTGCCACGTCAAAACGGTAGAGGAGTAGGGGCCGAAACCGGACGTGGTTCCTCCTGATGATGTCTTGAGCTAACTGGATCCTATAAAGGAGCTGTTGTGGTAGCAGACCACGAAACATGGTTGAAATTCCTATAGGGAGATAAAAAAAAAACTTGTACATAGATACAATATAGAAAGCAAGTCCTATCAGTAAACTCGGGGGGACCAAAAACGTAGCAAATATTTAGCCACATGTGGACATGATCCAAAAAGTCCAGTTCTTGAATTTAGGCATGTGGCTGCCTTTCCAGATGAGCCATCTTTCCATATCACATAGACCGCACTTTCCGCTGCCGTTGGTGTAAGGTTTACACTTGGCTAAGATCTTCCAATGGATGTTGTAACTGACACCTTTATCTTTTAAGGACCATATATGACTGGATAATTTGGTCGTTTTCCTTTTATCCCAGTGCCTGAAGCTCAAGGTGTGATTATTGAATCTGACCTTGAAATTACCCTCTGTAAGGCCCACATATTTCTTCATCGAAACTGTGTCCTTAGTGGATATAGAGTCCACGGTGGCTTCATAAATGATGGTCTCGGACATGCAAGCTCCATTTAGCGGGCACAAATTGTTATCCCTGCATGAACAGCTGGCTTCATATTGTGGTTTTTGTGTGTTGTGTGTGATTATATTTTTAAAATTAGCAGTTGAGCTGAAACTGATTTTTAAGTTATGTCTGTTGAAGATCTTTCTGTAACTATGGTTGACTGGGAAGTGTCTGTCTATCAATGCCAAGAAATATCTGCCTATATTAAAGGTCACTTTGGGTGAGTAGTGGGGGGGGGGGAGTGTGTGAACCAGATAGTTTTCCTATTTCTATGTTTCCTTTTCTTTATTACTGGACTGGTGGCAGGTGTATAGGTTATTTCCTCGTTAAAACCACTATCTTTTAGAGCCTTATTATATACTGGGGCAACACTATTAAAAATGTCCCTATCAGAGGAGAGGCTAGAAATTCTTTTACTAATGTTTACTGATAGGACTTGCTTTCTATATTGTATCTATGTACAAGTTTTTTTTTATCTCTCTATACTTTTTACTTAGATTTCTTATATATTTTTTATATATTTATAGAGATAATGTTTTGTATATTTTTCACACATATTTTTCCCCCCCTCCACCCTGTGTATTTTTTTGTTTTTTCCTGTGCGTCTATAGACGCGTACCTGAAACCTTATGTGTGCGGGTACGTGCGTGTATAGATGTATGTGCGTGTATGTGAGAATATGCGCATATAGATGCGTTTTGCCCTTATAGCTTTTTCACACCTTTTTCTGTAGTTTACTTTTAGCCCTGTGTTTTTTTCTTGAGCATGTGTGTATATTTACATGTGTCTGGACCTTTTTTGCGCGCGCGTATGTATGGGTGCAGGCATGTTGTGTGCGTGTGTGTGGGTGTGTATGCGGGTATACCCGTGTATGCGGCTATATATATGTGTATATATATCTGTGTGTGTGTGTGTGTGTGTGTATATATATTTGGCGAATGTGTGGGTGAGCATGTGTGTGTTTCAAGCGAGGGTGGATGAGTATATACATATAGGAACATGTATGGATTGGTGCACTTACGCGATCGCTATGGACCTTTTTACTCCCTTACCTTTACTCCTTCCCCTTACTTAGTGGTCATTCTAATAGCTGTTTTGTCTTAATAACAGTCAATCACACAATAATTTCCCTTTGTTTAACGGTCATTTTCATAGGGATTTTCAATGGCCAGATAACATCTTCACATGTCTATCCCTTTTGCTTTAAACTAGCTATATCCAACCCAGGTATTTTACCTGTTGTGTGTTCAGACTGGCCAGTTCTGGCCTCTACCCTACAAAGTCATTCTAAAAATAATCAATCACCAAAATCTTGAAGTTACAAGATAATGTAGGATTAATTCAGAACAATATTAATAAATAATCCTTACATTTGACAAAATAATCAATGTTAAAGGTTTAAAGCCAGGTCGGCCCTGAGTGAGCAGGAGTTGGCCTGTGGTCAGATAGGTTTCAGCCATGCCTCCCATTACTCTACCTTTTTATTGGCCATCATCGTCTATCTGGAACTAGTTCAGTGGTTGTCAACTGTTTTTTTTTTTTTTTGATGCTCTGATCAGATCCCGAATCTGGAACTTTTTGGGGACCACAATAAAACAGGTTTTATTAAAGAAAAATTTATTCATTGGGAGAAGACTGTCAAGGCTGCATGCGGCCCTTGGAACCATTGGAGTTGAGAACCACTGAGGTTGATTGTCTTAGTTATTCATCTCTTTTCAAGACAGTAGGGTATGAATTGAAGGAGATTAGTTGCTGTTTCTAGCAGACTTAATGACTGCCTACAAGTTAATCTTGTTGGGCTGGCTGGCTGGCTGGCTGGCTGCATTGCTATTTTAACCGGAGCAGAAATTACCTTGAGGTATTTGGTTAGGAATTTAGAATTAAGTCTGGTGAGAGATTACATAATTGAGTGGAAGGTATAATTGCTGGTTTACAGGTGGAATGGTAAATATTGGGTAGGAAGGGGATGTAGATGATGGAATGACAGAAATAGCTGGGTGCCAGATTGTAGTGTGTGGGGGGGGAAGGGTTTGTTTCAAGATCAGTGTGTATGTGTGTGTGTGTGTGTGTATATATATATATATCATCATCATCATCGTTTAACGTCCGCTTTCCATGCTGGTATGGGTTGGACGGTTTGACAGGGACCTATGAGTCCAAGGACTGCACCATGCTGCTATGTCTGTTAGGGTTTCTATGGCTAGAATGCCCTTCTTGCAAACGTCAACCCCTTTATAGAGGTGGACGGGGAGCCCTTCCTCGTGCCACCAGCACTAATTAGGTCATGTTGATCTGGTAAGCCTACAAAGCCTGCGGAATGGGTGGGAGATACAAACTCACGTTAAATAGGGGTTGAGGGAAGAGGTAGAGCAGGTTAATGTTGCAGAGGGGGCTGCATGGCTTCCCCCATTTAGAAGAGATTGAGAATGAATTAGAAGAATTTAAAAAAAAGATAGTGGTAATAAGGGTATCTAGGTGGTACCTCAGATTACTGGGTGCATAAGATGTTATAAAGTTTAAAAGAGTGTGTGGTTGGGGTGGGGGTCGAGATAGGAGAAATGGTTGAGAAGAGAGGTAGGTTGGCAACCTCTGTAAACATTAGATGTTACTGACACATAGCTTTGGGTATGCATTCTCACACTGAATCTAATGAAGGACTGATTTAAACAATCACCTGAGGAGGTGCATTGTACACTCTGGATGCATGCTAATGACTACACAACATCTCACCAATATACTGAAGGTGTAAAAATGTGTTGAAACAATTGTAGAGATTTTAAATGTTGTTCATTCCATTTTCTATCATTCCTCTCTTTCTTGCCATATATATATATATATATGGATATATCTATGTATCTGTTAAGGGCTCTTTAGTGGTTACAGATTAGAAGCATGTAAGGAAGCCACTTTGTGATTGCTGATCTTACTAAAACAGCAGTCAAAATGAGCTTCAATCACACACGTCATAATGACATCCCCCCCCCCCCCCCCCCAATTCATATATGTTTTGTCTTGCACGACACTGAAATGTGTCGCATTATAACAACGTATTTCGTCATCTGCATGACTGACCTGAACCGTGTACCTCATTGTGTCTGTCCCTTGTTTATTTGGTGGAACAGTCCACTTCTCTCAATTGGGGTGTCATGTGGCCTTGAGTAACATGATACTTGGAAAACATATTAACATGATGGTCATGACTGAAAGAACAGTTTTAATGTTTGGCTCACTTGATGGTCTTCATTTTCCAAAATTTCATTGACACATATATGGCAAAACTGTATGGTGGTGGTGGTGGTGGCCATGGAGGTGATGCTGTTGAGATATCAACTGTTGACACTCCTGGCCTCTCCCCATATTTAAGTATTCCTTACTTATAATTGTTGCAGCTTCTTTTACTTTTTTTTCAATATCTGAGTCAGGAGAGAAGAATTCAATGTCTAAGGCTGGTGAGGAGGACAGGGAGGTGTCCTTAACAGGGTTTTCATCTCAGCAGCCTACCTCACACCATCCTTCATTCTATGTCACAAACTTCTTGTTTTCAAGAGGTCTTAATGAAAATCTCCCCTCAAAATATCCCGTGAATTTATGTTGCAAACCCCTTAACAATGACCGTTATTATTCTTCATTATTTCCCAAATTAGCTGCAACAAAGGTTTGAAAGAAATGAAGTTCTAGTATGTTCTGCTGGGTGTGCAATGTGAGTGTGCATACACGACAGAGTGTAAGCGTCCTGAGAGAAAAGTTGGGCATAAGAAGTATCAGTTGTGGTGTGCAAGAGAGATGACTGTGCTGATATGGTCATGTGTTGCATATGGACGAGGACAGCTGTGTGAAGAAGTGTTACACCCTAGGAGTTGAGGGAACCTGTGGAAGAAGTAAAGCACATGGGATGAGGTGGTGACGCAATGACCTTCGAATGTTGGGCCTCACAGAGACAATTCTAAGTGACTGAGCCTTTTGGAGAAGACCTGGCAAGCCAAGGGAGAGCATTTCATCTGTCTTCGTTTCTAGTCCAGGCTGACTTTGCCTGGCACTAGGCTCAATGTAATCAACTTACCCTCTTCCCTGAGATTGCTGGCCTTGTGTCAAAATTTGAAACCAATATTTTGAATCAGTTTGGAGCGGAGTTGTGGTGACTGGGGGGAGAGGCGGGAGAGGAACTGAACCCAACCCACAAACTGGATGCTTTTGATCTGAGTTAAATTTCTGCTGAATTTGACTTTTACTTTTATCATTGCAAAGTTAATGAGTGACATACAAAGGGTTTGGCCAGCTGTAGCAATCTGCCATCAAACTCTGCAGATATGCCTTGTATCATTACCTCTTTCAATGACAGCAACAGTGTTGTTACCATTCCATACAAACTTCTCCCCAACTCCATTTTTATTCTTTCTTCTACACAACCTGACATTCAAAAGGAAACGTCTCACATCTTCACATTGTGTCTGCCATGTTTCACTTCCCTTCTTCTTCTTTGATGTTCTCCCTCTCTTTTCTACCAGTAATTGCTTCCTTGGTGAAAATCTGGCTTTCTCAACATGCCTTCCATTGTATCCCTCCTTCACTCTTCTATTGTTAGACCAAATTCCTTGTAGTTCTCAGTTTCGGTCTGTTCTGTTCAGTATTCAAACCCTACCGAGGTCAATTTTACCTCTTCTTCCAGGGTCCATGAACTAAGGGTACCAGTGTTGTACTGAGGTCATTTTAATCAACTGATACTAATGTCACCTCAGTTTCTTCAAGCAAAGTCCCTGGCAGAGAATTCCAAAGGAATCTTCTAAAGGGTCCTCGCAGTGCAGCGTTCCTGTATGATCCTAGTTACCCACCCTCAAAGAGATTATCTCTTAACCCCTAAGACTCTTCTCTTTGTGGTTCAATCCATTCAATGTTCTTGAGAACTGTCTGTTGCCAAAACTATTTTGCTCATTTCTTGTAGGTCCTTCTGATCGTGTCCAGTGTTTCAATTGTGGATTGAAACTTGACCAATGGGAAGCTACTGACAATGCTTGGGATGAACACAAGAAATATAAACGGGATCAGTGTTCCTTTGTTAAGGAAAGACACAATTGCTATTTGTCTCGTCAGGTAAGCTTTCTTTCGAGTTCATTGCCTTCTGGTGTTGAGGTTAATTTTTCTCATTGAAACCTTGTTAAATTTAAAATAATGATGGCTTTTATATTTTATCTTTTGTTTCTATCATTAGATTATGGCCATGCTGGGCACAGCCATGAAGAGCCTTTATATGAATGAATTGACCCCAGCACCTTTGTTTTTTAAGCCTGGTACTTAGGCTGATGTTTTTTTTGATGAATTGCTAAATTACAGGCATCTAAATACACCAACACTGGTTGTGAAGCAGTGGTGGGAGAGAGAGAGAGAGAGACACACACACACACACACACACACACACACACACACACATTTGCTTGGAAGACTATTATTGAGTTTGAGGGTAAACTATGGACAAGATGTGACACCCCCAACAATTTTGTTATTGGGCATGGGATCTTGCAACTTGGTCCAGGACACTGATCTCATTAGTATCTACCTTTTACACTATCTCAAGGATATATTCCCTAATCTTCATGGTGCTTTGTACAGGGATGAACCTTTATTTGTTATCTATGATAATAGTAGTCTCAGTAAGGACACTTAGGAAACTCAGAAAATTTATTACAAATTATAATGTTGAATTAACTTTTGAATATAATACTAAGGTGGTTATTTTCTTAGATGTAACCCTAGACATTAAATCTGGTTTGCACCACCCCTATAGGAAGCCTGATGAAATTATTTCATATGTTAATAGACTATCCAATCATCCTACCTGTATAATAAAATCATTGGTAAAGAGTATATCTGAAAGGATAACACAATCTTCTGCTCATGTGGCTGTATTTAATAGATATGCTTATTATTATAACTCTATGTCTAAGGCAGGTTACAAGCCAAAGATTTGTTCACTCCCCTATGGCTGATAAGGCAACCTATGGTAATAAATTAGTAAATTAGCTACCAGGTGATGATTAATCTGAATATAAGGTAGTACTAGGAGGTTCTAGCGATATTAACCAATGCAATGACTTGATTAAATCGCATGGGTATGATATTAATGAACATAAGGCTAGATTGAACAGTAACTTAACCGTTTGGTCTGGTAAAAATGAATTTAGCAGTGAGAATACAATCTGTAGTCAAAGTAATAACTATAAATATTTAAATAAGAGACATCATCATCATCGTTTAATGTCCACTTTCCAGGCTGGCATGGGTTTGACAGTTTGATTGAGGACTGGTGGAACCGGATGGTAACACCAGGCTGCAATCTAATTTGGCAGAGTTTCTACAGCTGGATGCCCTTCCTAATGCCAACCACTCTGAGAGTGTAGTGCTTGCTTTTTACGTGCCACCGGCACGGGAGCCAGTCCAGTGGCACTGGCATTGACCACGCTTGAATGGTGCTTTTTATGTGCCACCAGCACAGGTGCCAGTCAGGTGGTAATGGCATCGGCCATGAGAATGGTTTCACGTGACTCAACAGGTCTTCACAAGCAAAGCATATTGCCCGACGATTGAAGAATATTCTGAAATGGGTTGATTATGCAACACTGCCACAGGCCAAGGCTACAATCTCAGTTGGCTTGCTGGGTCTTTTTTTTTACTTTCTCTCCCCTCTTCTCTCTCTCCCCCTCTTCTCTTTCTCCTTTTTTCTCTCCCCCTCTTCTCTCCCCCTCCTCTTCTCTCTCTCACCCCTCTTCTCTCTCTCCCCTCTTCTCTCTCTCTCCCCCTCTTCTCTCTCTCTCCCCCTCTTCTCTCTCTCTCTCCCCCTCTTCTCTCTCTCTCCCCCTCTTCTCTCTCTCTCTCCCCCTCTTCTCTCTCTCTCCCCCTCTTCTCTCTCTCTTTCTCACCCCTCTTCCCCCCTCCTCCCCCTCTCTTTCTGGCCAGGTAACCTCCTTGTACCTCCTCTACAGTGAGACCCCTGTTTCTGTCACACTATAATCTTTCATCATCCAATTGAAGATCACCTCCTCCAATGCCCCTCTCCCTCTTGAATTTTTTTTTTTGTCTTGCAAGGTACTTGGTGACCCTATCAGTGCAGGTGCCACATAAAAGCACCCAGTCCACACTGTAAAGTGGTTGGTGTGCTTGGAAGGGCATCCAGCTGTAAAAACCTTGCCAAAACTGACCTCGTCTGTGCTTGTGCCATGTAAAAAGCCCTAAGTCCACTCTGCTGAGTGGGTGATGTTAGGAAGGGCATCCAGCTGTAAAAATCCTGCCAAAACAATCTCAGAAGCCTGCTTTAGGTTCCTGTCAAGCCGTCCCACCCATGCCAACATGGAAGGCAGATGTTAAATGATGATGATATATTTATACCCGTATCAATTGGTGCTAGATTTTTCTTCATTACTTGATGATCCTAATTTCTATTTCATTGATTTATAAACTATAAATTCTTTTTATATTCTATTAATGTATTTTATATTCTGCTTTTCTCACTTTATTCTTTCATGGTATATATTTCAAGATATATTTTATCAAATTTAATCCTTTATAAACTTATAAATACTACTTTGATCTCATATATCACTAATATTATTAATATGGATCCTTATGTTTTTATTTATAATTAATTATTTATAACTTGTAGGATTTATTATATATTTATATCCTACATCTTGTATGTAATGCTTATATTTTTTTTCATATTTTCAAATATTCTCTGATACACTTTGAAATTCTTATCATGGTCTTAATATCCTCACCATGCTCGTAATTTACATTATTCAAACATTTATGAATATATTTATCCTTCATTATTTTCTACTCTTCTGCTTGTGTCTTTTATAATTTTATACTTTTATTATTATATTCATAATTCCTTCATAATTATAATTTGGTTATGGTTGTATTTTCATTTAATTACTTTTCGGTTTTTAACTACTTTTTAATTACATTTTCTTTTTTTATCTCTTATAAGATTTTTTGTATCTTCACTATTTACCATGTGTTTAACCTTTATCCTTTCTTAATGCATTTTATTTTTTATTGTGTATCTATTTATCTGGAAGACCACTCGTCTTCTTATTTCTCTTCTTATTTCTCCTCTGGTTCTGTTCAGTTCTTTCACCAGGCATAGTTAATCCTACTATATACACTTCATTCTATATAAATAAACTGTTTCTCTCCTTTATCTACTATTCACGGCTCCTCTCTGTTTTTTAAAGATTTCTTTGGACTCGAACTGGGTTGTACAGCTATTTAAAAAATGAAAAAAATAAAATAAAGTAACCTTATCTCCGAAGTGGGAACATGATTTCAAGGTCTCACTCCCTATTTTGCATCCCCTCCCCACTATCTTTTAACCTCCATTATCTTTTAACATCTTTCGTCTCTTAAAGATAATAAATAAAAGAGCATAACCTTATTTTTTAGAAGTTGAATGAATATTTTTATCCCCTACCCCCTAATCTTCCTACTCCTTTAAATGATCTTCACCTCCCTCCCCACTTCTGTCACCAAAATGTTTTTCCTATATTAACTAACTTGAGCGAGTGAATTCATTTTTTTGACTTATCACTGGTCAGAGAATCATGAAGTGCTACAAACTGGAATGTTTTTTTTTTTAAATGTGTAATTCGTGTATGTTCCCCTGATGAAAACGTTTTTTTCTATCGCATGATATAATGACTCCATTCACCAATAAAAAAAACTCGTTTGAAACAGCTGTAGTGAATGAGCTGTTATCCATCTGTTATTTATTATTCACCTTACTTGGAACCTGCTATTAATGTAGATCCGGAGTCTATTAAGTGCAGTCCAATTGGTGCAGTGCGTGTTCCCAAATACAGCCTTGACACTCATAATGTACTCAGTCAGGTGCAGTTAATCGTATATACAACTGGAATAATAATCCGCCTGTACTTCGGTATGTATGTATATGTTCCTCTGATTTCATTTTTTGACCCGACCCAGTGCTTTACCATTCAAGTACCTGATTCACTTCAATCCTGGACTTTTATAACACATGTGTGAGTACGTATACACACACACACACACACACACACACACACACACACACACACACACACACACACACACACACACACACACACACACACACACACACACACACACACTTCATGGGACTGGGAAGCAAGTTTCTTACCACACATCCTTGCCTGTGTGTATATATATATATAACATTTATTAATATAGAACTATATACAGTATAGTGAAATAGTACTAGCTGTAATATTTTGAGAAACTTGAAAGAGAATCCTATCGGCAGATTGCCAGACACTTGTTTCAACTATATTTGATCCCTTCAGTGATGAGTACCTCTGGATATTCTGAGCTAAATTGAAAAATATTTGCACAAATCAATAAATGTTTTGTTTGTAGATTTCTGTATCAGCTCAAAGTTGGCCTTGAAACAATCTTAGATTAAAATAATGTGTGTTACATTTATAACACTGAAGTCTCTTTGGAAAGTTTCCATGGCAAAACATTGGTTAGTGTTGTTCCGTGTTTGTATATACCCTTTAGAATTTATACTGGCCATAGAAGTAGTTGTTGATAGGCTCCGTTACCTAGGTTAAACAGGTCAGTAGCGGGGGTGGATGCTCTGAGACCATAGCTGTAGAAACCTTGTCAAATCAGATCAGAACCCCCAGTTCAATCAAACTGTCCAACCCATGCTAGCATAGAAAGCAGAATGATTATCTGGCCCCAATATTCCACCTGTTTTATGTTCAAACTACCCTACAATGTTACTCTTAAAGTAATCACATCTCAAAGCTACAAAGATAATGTCTAGTTACTTCCCAACAATGTGAATGAATAAGTATTAATAATCCGAATGCCAAAGAGTTAATCCAATTCAGTGTATTTTATTGATTTAGGTCAAGGTTCCAGTCATAGCTGGCCTTCTTCAACGATGAGAAATGGTTCAGAATTTAAAAAAAAATTTTGATTTTGATTTAAAATGATATAAAATTACTATTTAGATGTGTGTGTGTGTCAATGTCACATAAAATGGATTATGAAAACAGATGCAGTACACTTTTTGTGTAAACTAACCTTGCTGTATATAATTTGTTTAAATACCAATGCATGAGGTTACTTGTAGGATTTAGGACCCCCCCCCCCCCCGCCAGCTCAGACTGTTTGGCCATGTCGTTTGATCTTTCCTAGTTCGGTCCTGCTTATCGTGCTCTGTTCACTCATAATCCAGCTGGATTCATGGCTCAAGCTGACTGAGCATGTGGCTCATGCTCATAGCAGATGAGAAAGTACCTCGTGGAGATAGGGACTGACTAGGATCCCGCTGGACAGGTCACCCAGGAATAGACTGACAAATGGTGGCTGCAGCAATGTGCTGCAATGGCACATGCTCTCCCCCCCACCCCTGACCTGACCTGAGGTTTGCAATAAAACAGAAACTAGGATGTACGTATGAGTATCTCAAGCTAAATACATGAAGCTGTGATTGCATTTTTCATCTTTTCTTTCAGTTGTGAGGGTCAGAGGCTGACCAGAACTGGGGTTCAATGAATTGACTCTACTACTTGCTTTTTCTTTAAGCCTGCTACTTATTCTTTCAGTCTCTTTTGCTGAACTGCTAAATTACAGGGACATAAACACATCAACACTGGTTGTCAAGCACACACACACACACACACACACACACACACACAATGGGTTTTGGTTGGTCCAGGGCTATAGTAGAAGACACTTGCTCAAGGTGTGATGCAGTGGGATTGAACCCAGAACCATGTGGTTGGGAAGCAAGCTTGTTACCTCACAACCATACTTGTTTGGGGACGTGTGAAATCTATGTCCCATATATCTGAAAATGATGAAACAGAATCATTGTTTCTTGGCAAAGAATTAATGTGAAATTATCACATACAGGAATACGAAGATTAGGGGTGAGAAGTGTGTCTATTGAACACTGTAACTTTATTGGGGCATTTGACATTAGTTCGTCATACCATCTGACGGGACTTGTTTACCATTAATCATACTAAACTAATTGAACTTGAATAGTTTGGTTATGGCTCTATGGTAGCACTCGATTGACTCAGCCAGTTGTAGATGTGACCTGTTTGAATGGTCAATTATGAATTTATTAATTTGAAAGGTAAAGTATTATTTTAAAATTTAATCTGAGATATATTTGTCTTGTGAAAGATAAAAAGGCAAAAAAAAAGAAAGATTTGTTAAACATTTTGGTTTTTGAAATCTAATGTGAATTCTATATTTGGCTATTTTCCAGTTGTTTACCGAATGTAGTCTGTTAAACCAGGACCCTTATCATCCTTCAAGACGTCCTGGAGATCGTGTATCGAAACTGCCCCGTGAAGAATCACAGCCATATCTCTCTGACTTGCCGAGCAAAGAAATATTAAAACATTATTCACCCCTTACAGAATTACATCCAAGTTCCTCATCCAACAAATCCTCTTCTAACCAATATGAATCCCTGCAACAACCCTCTTTGAACCTATCACCAACTTATATGGTACCTACGACTTCAACACAGGAGAATCTGTCTAAATCCACAGAAACTGTAGCAGCAGCAGCCATTGCCAAAGAACTGGTACCTCTGGCGCCTGCCAAATCCCAAGCATCGTTGGCTCCCACCATTGGAACTTCGTTTCTTTCTGCAATTAGCAGTGGCCAAGAATCAGTGAGTTCTTCAAAGTCTGCAACTGCTCTGGGTAAGTTGTTTTAATTCAGTCTTAGTGGCAGGAACTAATTTTGACTCTTAGTTTTAACTCGACCAATATCTTTCAGAAATGTGTGACTCTCCTAATTCCTATCTTTGAATATCTAAAAATAAGTTGTACTGATTGTTAGCTAACGAACTGTCCAATAATTAACTCTATTAAGCATTGGATAAACATTTGTCATTATTGACTTAATTACTAATTGAAAATTAAAGGGGAATCAGTTTTATCAACCCCCCCCCTCCTCTAACCCCTTTGTACTATTCATATTCCTTTCCTCCTCCCCCCATTGTTCCCTGTGGGTAGGCCTTCTCTCACTCTGACCTGTCTCTCTCTCCCACCTTCCTTCTTCCTTGTCCTCCGGGGCTAGCCAAGTGTCCCCTCTGTCGTCAAACAGCTATCCCTGTCCCTCTTTCATACGCCAACCTTTCGCCTGACACACAGCTACTTCTCTCGGTTCCTCTCCCTCTCTCAGCTGAGAGGTCCTTGGTGATCCCACAGGTGCTGGTGCCATGTAAAAAAGCACCTGTGCTGGGGTCACATTGTTGTAATGTAATTTGTTACGTACAATGAATAAGTTAACCAGACAACAATAAAAACAATGTAATAAATTAACAAATCTCTTTATGAACCAACAATCAATATTTCTTTGTGAACCAACCAACCAACACCTTCTGACTTCTCTGCAAACTAACACAAACTTCACTCGACTCTAAACTCAAGACTTCAAACTCACTCAGATCGTTATTATTTATACTTTACTTGGACCAGTTTATCTCCCACAAGGGGACATCGTGACTCTCTTCACAACATGCATAAAAAGCACACAGAACACTCTGTAAAGTGGTTGGCATTAGGAAGGGCATCCAGCCATAGAAACCATGCCAAAACAGATGACTGGAGCCTGGTGCATCTAGCTCACTGGCTTGCCGTCTCCTGTCAAATTGTCCAACTCTTGCCAGCCTGGAAAATGGACATTGAATGAGGATGACCCAACCTAGCTGGTCAGTGTAACAATGAAATCTCTATCAAGTATCTCTTTACTGTCCTTTCATGCATTGACCGAGTAAATAGTTTGTCCATCTCGCAAGCATAATTAAACTCTTCATTAATCAATAATTGATATTTACTGCTTCAGTCACCAATTTACTTCCCCCTCTACCTCCCTTGACCAATCATTGTGCAGTTACAAGTTCATCCTGTTTGTAGGGCTTGAGTTGTGGACATGCTCAGTCACTCACCTGAAATAGAATGCAAACACAACTTTGGTGAGATTTGAGAAATAATAAACCAAACCATGTCATCACATTTAACTCTTTAGCATTTAAAGCAGTCGTATCTGGCTCAAATATTTGACCCGTTTTATGTTCAAACCAGCTAGATTTACCTTGTTGGTGTTAGGTAGGGCATCCAGCCATAGAGACCATCCTGGTGCATCCCCTCAGCTTACCAGTCCTGGCCAAACTGTCCAACCCATGCCAGCATGGACAACGGATGCTAAATGATGATGATGATGACACATGATTAGTTCAAAACAATGTGAATAAACAAACATTACATTTGATAGAATAATGTGAAAATTAAAGTCTGTGAAATGAAGTTAAGCAATGACAGAAATAATAAACACCATGAAGATGATATTTATCTGATGACAAAGCTGTAACAACAGATGTCTTTTGTGGAAGTAGATCAAACCATGTTTGGGGAGGGTTAAAATGGGGAAAGGGTTAGGGTTTTAAATACAAAAACCCAACTTTTAACATAATTCAAATAAATTAGGAAAATGAAAGATATTTTGAAAAGTTGAATAAGAGGCAAAAAGTAAGAGACAAAAGCCATAATTGCTTTTTGTCTTTTGGTTCTGATGGAATAATTCATCTCTCAGCATCACTGAAACTTCTGTGAGATGAATTATTAAAGAAATCTACCTGATTTTTCTCTGGTTGTATAATCCTCTTCATTTTTTTGCATCCCCTTTCTGGCATTGGACAGTGCAACGGCACTGAACGGGTTGAAGAGCCATGTCTTGCTCCAATGTCTCCTGTTTGTCATGGTTTCTGCAGCTGGATTTCCTTGCTTTAACACCAACCACTTGACAGAGTGGAGGGGAGGGGGCATATTTCCCCCACAGTACCATCACTAGTGAGGTTGACTTGCCATTAGCAAGACTAAAGAACTCTCTCAAGTACCAAGGTGTCACTAGAATGTACTGGGTGCTTATTATGGCACCAGTGCTGCTGGAGTGGGGGGGGGGAGTCACCTTGTAGCTTTGCAAAATGAGACACTCGCTAAGAAATAACAGAGGAGGAAACGGGGTTGAAGGGAACAGAAGTAGTCTCCGGGATTAATGTAAAAGGAAGGCGGGAGAAACCCATCACTGGGTCACCCTCCCCATTCCTAGTATGTCTGCCATGCTAGCATGGGTTAGATGGTTTGTTAGGGTCCAAGCCAGGTTTATTGTTGAGGGAGGGTGGTAGGGGAGGAAAGTAAGGGAGACAGTGTTAGGGAAGGGGGTAACAAAGTAGAGGTGGGGGTCAGGTTGAGAAGGTGGAGACGCGGTGGGTAGAGTGGTGCTTGGAAGGTATGAAGGACCAGAGCATACCTTTAAGGTAACAAATCTTATGACGACAGAAGAGTGAGGGAAGATGGCATAAAGATTGCTGTTCTCCCTCACTCAGGTATCATGATTGAGGAGGAGGAGGCGGAGGAAAGAAGAGCAATAGGATATAAGTGATGGAGATACGGGGGGGGGGACTATAAATAGGAGGGAAGCTGACAACTGAGTCTTGATGGACCCTTAACTAGATTCATTACTCAACCCATGAATTCTCACCCTTGCTCACTAGTAAATCCCTCATAAAGCATATATCTACTCCTAGTTTCTTGAGCCACCTTGAAATCAAAGCTCTTCTCTAACTAGATTCCTCTTGAAGTTGTCTCAAGGAATATGGCATCAAGGTACCTTTTCCTTGGGACCAAGCCAAATTAAATATTGTCTCATCTGATCCAATCCCTAGACTATGTTCTTCATTAATTAATTAACTACATTTGTAATAAATATTAGCATTAATTAGTATCTGTACCAATAATTTTATAATTTATTTTTCTTTCACAGAAATTGAAAGTCTCCGTCAACAATTAGCTAAATTGGAAAATGAAGTTTACTGCAAAATTTGTTTTGAAAATCATATTGAAATAGTGTTCAAACCTTGCAAACACATGGTGTGTTGCATAGAATGTAGCAAGTCCCAGCAACACTGTCCTATCTGCCGAACTGAAATAAATGAGAAAGAGAGAATATATCGGCCATGAGCCCAAACCAGTAATGTTCCTTATAACTTATTCCTTGTGAAATATTAACCTTCTACATTTCTTCGTTGTTTGGATTTAAAAAACAATTACACTTTTTCTCATTCTGCCTGTGTCAACTTAGTAAATGATATCAAATGAAAAATAGAATTCTTGTGTTCTTGCCTTGCTTTCCGTCATTGTTACTGGGGCTATGTTGTCATCAGATGGTTTGAGTAGTAGGACACCTTGAACCTGGTAACTGTTTCAATCCTCATCATCATCATCATTCATTTAGTACATGGTGGCACGAGTTAGATGGGTTGTCACGTTGTGTTCTGTTGTTTGTGGTTACTGCTCTGCTAGATGGCTACAAACTGCCTTGAATGTACTTTATCATGGCACCAACACTAGTGAGGTGCCTTGTTCCCTGCAAGACTAAAGATTTCTCTCTATCCTATATTGGCTCCATTCATTCAAAGCAACATGACTATGAAGGTGGAGAGAAAGAAAGATAAGAAAAGTGATAGGGACAAGAGGGTAATAGAGGAGGGAGTAGTGGAAGACAGAGAGACAGTGATCAGCAGCTGTATGATGGTTATTGGTAAGGAAGTTAAATAGACAGACAGCATGAGTGGTGTGGTGAAATGAGAAATGGTGATAAAGAACAGGTAGCAGAGGGAATAATGGAAATGAGAGAGGAAGACGATAGACTCCTCAGGAACATAATAGGTGAGAGACACTCAGATGTAACTATCATAAATCTCAGCCTCGATTACTCCTATCATTTTACGTCTGTGTTGCTTTGATTGTTTGGGTGGACAAGTCTTCAGTACAACCTTTTACCTAAAGTTGTGATCCCTCATCATCTCCTTTATCAGATTCATCCTCATGGGATGCGTCATCACCATCTCTTGACTTCCTTGTTTTCTTACGCTTGACACAGTACTTTTTTTTATACAGCTGACATCCTCCGTACACATCATGTGTCATAGCAACACAGTCTCTTCATTCCTCTTCAGACTAATTTTCATCCTCTTGTTTACCTCCTACCGCTTCCCACCACTTCAGACCACGAGCACCATCTTTATCTATTCCTTGCTTCAGAACACTTCTCTTCACTGCAAATTTGCTCACCTCTCTAACAACATCTCTTGGCTTCTTCGAGAGAGCATTCTGATGATTTGAAGGAATTTATTTCACATATATCTTCAGAACACTTGGACCTAAGAAGCATCAAATGTGGTGCGCAAGAGAGACGATTGCACTGCTATGGTTATGTATTACGTATGGATGAGGACAGCTGTGTGAAGAAGTGTCACACCTTAGCAGAAGAGGGAACCTGTGGAAGAGGTAGACCCAGGAAGACATGAGATGAGGTGGTAAAGCATGACCTTTGAACACTGGGCCTCACAGAGGCAATGACAGGAGACCGGGACTTTTGGAAATATGCTGTGATTGAGAAGACCCTGTAACTAAAGTGAAATCACAGCCATGGCCGATGCCAATGTTGCATGTCCGGCCCATTTAAGAGTACCCTTGAAGCATCATGTGATATGATATACTTGAGAAGACTTGTTGAGTCAAGTAAAACCAAAATCGTAGTTGTGGCCAATGTCCCCTGATAGGCTTACATTCTGATGGCACATAAAAAGCACCATCCAAACATGGTCGATGCCAGTGTCCCCTAACTGGCTCCTGTGGGAGAGTTTCACAAAACCTGGCCAGGCAGGAGCCTGCACCAGACTTCTCTGACTGTTTTTGCAGGATTTTTACAGCTGGATGCCCTTCTTAACACCAACCATTTTACAGTGTGGACTGGGTGCTTTTAAGTAGCACCTGCACTGACAGGGTCACTGAGTATTTACAAGACAGAAAAAAGCTTTTAAGAGGGGAAGGGGTATTGGAGGAGGTGATCGTGTGTCAGATTATGGAAAGAGAAATAGGTGTCTTGCTGTAGAGAAGGTACAAAGTTATCTGGCCAGGATGAGATATATATATATCATCATCATCATCATCGAAAGCAGACGTAAGATGATGATGATGATGATATATATCTCATCCTGGCCAGATAACTTTGTACCTTCTCTACAGCAAGACACCTATTTCTCTTTCCATAATCTGACACACGATCACCTCCTCCAATACCCCTTCCCCTCTGCTTTTGTCAATTGTGAAAAATCACAACAGATACACTCTGTGTATGTGAAGAGGAAAGGTGTGAGGCTACTAAGCAATATGGTGACATGGCAGCAGTGGTAAAAGTTTCATTGTTCCTACCAGAGCCTTTGGCTGACCCAGTTTGTTAGCATAGAAAAAAAGTGGTTTAAGGTCAGACAAATATTTCAGCTACAAATATCATCCAGTATGATTTAATACTACCCCACTGACACACACACACACTATATATAGAGGAGTGGTGAGTATGTGCCCACATGCTTGTGTCTTTAATCAACTTTTATGCATTATACAGCCTCTATTAGAAAACTCGACCTATTTCTAAAATTGTTAAACTCTGCTGTTAAGTGTCCCACTGTGAAGTTTTCAAACGGGTCTCACATCTTGCGACACTCTTTCTACACAGAAGAATAAAAGTACAACACCAAAAGGTTTTCGAAACTGCTCTTTAACTTTATCTTTATTTTTTTTTATATCTTGTTTCACTTACCTGACTGAGGCCATGCTGGAGCACTACCTTCAAGGGTTTCACTTAAACAAATTAACATCGATGCTATTTTTTATTGGCTTCTTTTGCCAAACCACTAAGTGATAAGGCTGTACATACACCAAGACTGATTGTTGAGTGGTGGTGGACAAACACAGATGCAAAGACACACACATGGTAGGCTTCATTCAGTTTCCATCTAATAAATCTACTCACAAGCTTTGATTTGGCCTGGGGCTACAGTAGAAGACACTTGCCCAGCTTGTCATGCAGTGGGACTGAACCTGGAACCATGTGGTTGGGAAGCAAGGTGGTACTCCAGCATGGCCACATTCTTAATGACTGAGACAAGTAAAAGATACATCATTGTTTTGATGTTCACTTTTTCCTGCTTGCATGAGTCGGATGGAGATTTGTCTCTGGCCGGATGCCCTTGCTTTCTCCAACACCCTCCTCATGTCTCCATGCAAGGTAATATTGCTCCATGGCCAGACATAGTCTCGCACATGAATGATGCAGCGTGTATGACTGTTACACTCATTTTACTATTGCCACATGTTGATTGGCGCTCCGTCAGTTATGACAATGAAGTTTCCAGTTGATCCAATCAACAGAATAGCTGTGACATTAACATGCAAGTGGCTGAGTACTCCATAGACATGGCTATGATTACAATTTCACGGGTGCCAGCAATGACAACAACTACCATTTCACTTGACGAGTCTTCTCAAGCACAGTAAATCGCCAAAGGGGTCTTGGTCATCACTTCTGTGAGCTCCAACATTTGAAGATCAGGCTTCACATATATGTGTATATATGTATGTGTATATATGTATGTGTATATATGTATGTGTATATATGTATGTATATATTATGTGGTTGAAATTTACAGAAAAGCAAAAAACGAAGACAGATGTCAAAAAGTTCAAAAGGTTCAAACATCGTGGTGTATTGGAGCGATTTTTCATCAACAGAAGAATATGTATATATGTATGTATATGTATCATCATCATTGAACATCTGTTGTCCATGGGTTAGGTGTATGTATATGTATGTAGGAAGGGCATCCAGCTGTAGAAACCATGCCAAAATAGACAGGGATCTTGAACAGCCCTTCAGCTGGTCAGCTCATGTCAAACCATCCAACCCATGCCAGCATGGAAAACGGATGTTAAATGATGATGATGTGGTGTCTCCCAAAAATGTAGACACGTATTAAATGATTGATTTATTAATTTACATTTCCTTATTTCCTTTTCATAATTTAATAGAATCTACAGAAAGTGTTTAATTTTTGCATGAATGTTGTTTTCAAAGCAATGACTGTTCTGGCGCAGGAACTGCTGATAATTCGAAGCAATGGAATCCCCAATGCTGAAAGGTATTTTATCTTGTATTTGTGTGCATTCACATTCAGTGCTTGAGCTCAATTCCTCAAATGTTGCCTGCTTTGTACTGTGAACGCCATCTTTTAAATATTCCCATAAAAAAAAAAAATCTTGTGGGGTGAAGACAAGGGAATATGGAAGGTTTTATACTGAACCTCTTTGTCCAATTCATTTGTCTGGCAAAATCTCTTCAAGGTCAGCCCTTACATGATTATAGTGGTGTGGAGGTGCCCCATCTTGCAAATAAAACTCCATATCTTCAAATTCCTCTTGGATGCTTGGCGTGAAAGATTGTCATAACAATTTTAAGTAAATGGAACCAGTTGTAGTCAAAAAAGAATGGTCTTGTTAATCCTTTTGATGACAAGCTGCACCATACTGTAACTCCTGATAAATTAACGTGATAATCCTCTATAATACACAGATTTTCAGGCTCCCACAAGATGCAATTCATCAATCAAGCATTATCAACATTTAACATCTGTTTTCCATGTGGGCATGGCTGGACAGCTTGAGCTTTGATGGACACCTACCTGTACTAAATTCATCACTGTACCCATGGCCAACTCTTTATCTTACTCACAGCACCCCTGTACATGGCCTGTACCACTTTCACAAGCCATTCATCTATCCCTAGCTTCCTCAGAGACCACCATATTACAGGGTTGGGGGGGGGGGGGGTACTCTGTCAAACACTTTCTCTAGATCAATAAATGCCAAGTACAACAGCTTGTTCTGAGCTAAATATTTCTCTTGCAGTTGCCTGATTATGAAAATAGTATCCGTGGTGCTTCACGCTAGCACAAAGCCAAACTGCATTTCATCTTGTCTAATTCGGTTCCCAATTAATTGGGCTCTAACTCTCTCTCTCTCTGCAACTTTCATCATTTGGTCCAGTAATTCGATGCCTCTGTAATTACTTTTATCTAAGGCATCTCCCTTGCCCTTGTAGCAGTTGACTATGATGTTGCTGCATCAGTCACCAGGGATTCCACCTTCCTCAATAACCTGAATAACTAGACCAGAGACTGGATTTTATCCAACTCTATCACATATCTTGAGCATCTTGCCAGAGACTCCTGATAGGCTTCTCTGTCTTCATATCTTTAATTGCCTTATCTATCATGCTGCTGTCAACTAGGATAGCTGGTCCCTCTGTTGGGTTCACATGAGGAATACTCCCTTTTTCCCCCCATTCATGTTCCCCATTTAATAGTCTTTCTAAGTAGCTATTCCATGCCTCTTTCTTTTCAGGATCACTTAGAGCAAGCGAACCATCATCTGTCTACACACTTCTCTCCCACATCTTGATTCCTTCTGACAATCCAGAACACCTTATGTCTCTGATATTCATGCTGTAAGACATTGATAAACCTCTTCCTTTCTGATTCTGCCCAAGCTATATATACCCAACACCTAGCTTCTCTTTTGGCTATCTGATATGGCATTTTGCTACTCCCACTCTTCCACACTTCCCAGGCCCATTTCTTCTCTTTTATAGCCCTGTCTACTTCACTGTTCCACCACCGTGTCATCCTTGGTCTGGTAGAAGCTTTGCTTCAACCACAGATTCAGTCCCTTCACCCTCAGTAGATTGTTCCATAACAACTTCCAGTTGTCATATGTCACCATCTCTACCTCCTCATCAAAGGCTTCGTCAAGGACATCTTTAAATCTCTGCCTGTTGGAAGGATCCTTTTTCATATCGGTTTGTGTCTCAGGATCCTTTGAGCCTTAAATCCAAAGTCGCTAACCCTTAACCTATGTTGAGTTGTACATTCTGCACCTGGGAGAGAATTTGCATATGCCTGTCCCTGTTTCCGGTGAGGATGTAGTCAATGTGGCTTGTGTGCCTACCTGATTGATATTTCATCAGGTGGTTAGCAGGTTTCCTGAAGTTGATGTTGCAAACCATTAAGTCATTTGCATCACAGAACTCCAGCAGCTCTAAAGCAGCAAGCTGGCAGAAATGTTAGCACACCGGCTGAAATGCTTAGCGGTATTTTGTCTAGCTTTACATTCTGGGTTCAAATTCTGCTGAGGTCGACTTTGCCTTTCATCATCGATAAATTAAATACCAGTTGTATACTGGTCAATCTAATCAACTGGCCCTCTTCCCCAAAATTTTGGGCCTTGTGCTAAGAGTAGAAAAGAACTCCAGTAGCCCTGTTCCCTCCTCACTTCCGGAGTCAAAGCTATAGCCTCCATGCATGCTGTGAGAACCATCGGAGTATTTTCCACCATAGCCATTGAAGTGCTGCCATGATGGAAACATCCTTATCATCATTAAGGTAGTCTGCAGAAGGGATTCCTAGAAACAATCTTCCTAAATATCTGTGGGTCTAATGATTGTGGCAGTTAATTGAGCCATTTTAATTTCAATATAGCTTCATCATTCCAATCATTTTTTTTTTTCATGAGAAGAAAGTGTGCATTTGCACATCTTGTCGAGTACCACTTGCAAAACTCCACTCTTGGCTCATCTGCATTGAGAGTATGGACTAGTCTTGGAATGTCACTGTTCTAATGATAATTCTTCAAAGTGTGATGGAGGTTTCAATTTGAAATTGCTTTCTTGCAATTCGCTTGTCACACATTTCCTTCAACTCTGGCAATGTGTTTCTTGGACATTTTCTTGCTATGTGGGTCTTGTTGATGTTTGCAGTCTTCCACAATGTTAAGATTTCTTTCGTTAACTAATTAAACCTCATTGATTTACTGAGATTATCTTTCAGTTCACATAAAGAGTAGTTCCATCTAACTCTCTCCCGTGCCTGTGGCACATAAAAAGCACCATCTGAACATGGTCCATGCCAGCCCCCTCGCCCCGTCTGGCTCCTGTGCTGGTGGCATGTAAAAAGCACCCACTACACTCTCAGAGCGTTTGGTGATAGGAAGGGCATCCAGCTGTAGAAACATTGCTAGCTCAGAGTGGAGCCTGGTGCAGCCTCTTGGCTTGCCAGTCCCCAGTCAACCCGTCCAACCCATGCTAGCATGGAAAGCGGACGTTAAATGATGATGACACCCACCCATATAGTTACACATGTGTGTATTTGTTTTCTAGAGATCTTTTGAACCTGAAAAAGTTTATCCCACATAAATGTGTTTTCATATCCTTAATTGTCTTATCTATCATGCTGCTGTCAACAAGAATGGCTGCTCCCTATGTTGGGTCCACATTAGGAAGAATCTCTTTTTCCCATACATTGTCTACATCTAGCTGCCTTTCGTAGTAGCACTTCCATGCTGCTTTCTTTTCGAAATCACCTAAGTGCAAGTGTACCACTATCCATCCGTAAACATTTCTCCCCTACAACTTGTTTTTCTCTGATACACTGCCTTTTACAATCTAAAACACCAAGTTTCTAGTCCTTCATACCATAAATCACTGGCAAACCTCTGCCTCTCCCCTCGCTAAGTAGACCCGCTGTCTAGCTTTCCTTCTGGCCACCTCTGCCTCTCCCCATTCTTGCAGGCTTGTCTTTTTTGCTTTTATAATTTTTCCTATTTCACTGTTCCACCATGTCACCCTCACTTTGACTGGAACTTGGCACCAGCCACAGATTTGGTCTGCAGTTCTCAGTAGGTTGCGTGTGTGTGTGTGTATATGATGTCCCAGTTTAACATACTATACATGTCTCTTCTGAGGTATATTCATCCATTAAATGTGTGTGGAGATACATATATATACACAAATGTGTACATTCATACATACATGCTTAAGCAAAGATGAGAAAAACCCCAAATAATCAACCTGAAATATACATACATGAATACAACTTCTATGCCAGAGACTTAGTCTCCTTACATGGAAGGGTTATTATTTAAGTGAGAGAAATGGAAGAAATGAAAACAAACCAAAACTTGACACCAAACCAAATATTTTATCTTTGAAAATGTTACAAATTGAAATATAAAAATTAAATAATTATTTTTGAAAATTTAACGATAAATTAAGGGAGAATAAATTATTTCTCATTTCTTAAATATTTTTAGAGTTGAGCATTTATTATTAGTATTTTAGTTTGGTTCGCCCTGACACACGGACGAGATGGTTTTGGGACATTTGCATATTGCTGGATGTTTTCTTCCTCAATGGGGAACCTGTTTGTCAGCCAGGCAGAACTGGGCAAATAAATATTTGTCCTTCAACCTGTTGATGGCCAGGCAAACAAAGGGAAGCGGAGGTATGTATCTTGTCCCAGGGATAGAACACGCTGATTGTAGTTATTAAAGTTTGAACTCGTAACGATTTGGCAGTACAACATCTTTAAACCCCAAAGACATGATTCAGTAAAATGGTTAAAACAAAAACAAGGGAATATCTGATAAATTTGGTTTTGCTAAGACAAAACCAATAACAACAGCTTACACACAATTTTGCTTCAATCACAAAAAATGTCCATGGAAAAAATGTTAAAATTTCACTGAAAGAATCAACAAATATTGATTTAAAAAAAAAATTCATCTTTGTTGGTTTGTTTCAAAGAAAAGATGATTTATTGAAAATGAATCAAAAGTTTTTCCTCTTCCCCAAGTTAAAGGGAAGCGGTGGTTGGTTTGTGTTTAATTCTAGTTATTTTCATGATGTTCCGGCCGAAACTGATGGCGTTTGTCTATGTCGAAGTTGTGAACTGAAAGATTCTTGGAATGTGGAAGGTCTGGTGATGTATGCTGTGTCTCCAACAGACATTGTGTTTGCCGAAGTAGAAACTGAAGAATGTGGAGGTTGGTGAGGATTCTGGTTGGATGTTGGTGGTAATGACTGTGAACGAACTGGATTCTCTGGCTTTGACGTATGAACAACATTATTATGAGGTTGGTGAGAATCAAGTTTCTAAAATTCAGAAAAAAGGCAAAATTAGTTATCAAAATAATTAAATTATGTAAATTATAAAATACCACATGTCATGTGACTTAAATTTGTGATTCACATTGCTTTAAATTAAACATTATCTCAGTTTTGAGATTTCAATGATGTGACTGTTTATTTTTAGAATGACATTGTAGGGTAGGTGTGAGAGGATGGATCTGGCCAGTTTGAACATAAACAGGTAGAATATTTTGGCCAAATATGGCCAGTTTTGAATGCTAAAAGGTCAATGTTTGTTGTGTGGCTTTGGCCTTTACAGGGATTCTGAGTTGAGATTAATGAAATTCCAGTGTGACCATTTCTAAAAAGACATGGTGTTAGCAGTGGTGGGATGATGTTGAAGGGGGGAGAAAGGACTGGATCTAGTGTGGTGCTTGAGGATAAAGAAAACACTATGGGGGTGGTTATAGAGGGAGAAACAGCCATGTGATGTGGGTTGGGGGAGTAGATTAGCAGCTAATTATAGAGGGGTGGGGTTTTGAAGCTGAGTTGAACTGCTGACTCATTGAATTAACCTTTGAGTGGCTGAATATTCCATAGACATGTCTTTAATGTCTCAATGTGACAAGCTGCCCCGTTTGAATTATCAAAAAACAGGCTTCTACACAGTTTTCATCAACTTCATTTCACTCACAAGGCTTGGGTCAACCTGAGCCAAAGTTAAAAGACCGTTGGTCAATAATACACCACCACAGTCTGAACTCGGGCTTTCATGATTGTGGAGTGAACATCTTCACCACTGCATCCATAAATAGTCAATGTGGTGTGTGTACCTGTGTGAGGTGGTCGGGGGGGGGGGGTACCACTGGGGAGCGAAAGACAAACCATCAAACAACGTGATAGCTACACTGTGTGTGTGTGTGGGTGGGGGTGGGGGGGGGGGTTAAACTGTCACATGAGGTGTTTGCTGCTGGTGAATGCAAATGTATTTCTAGGGCTGCATGTGCAAGTAATAAGCAACACCTGTGGACATTAGCAGAAAATTTATTTACTGCACAAAGTGTTTGCTGTGTTGGTCCTTTATCAAAAAACAAAAAATCAAATCAAATGGAAATTGTTGTGGCTGATGCCAGTGCCACCTGACTGGCTACCATGTCAGTGGCATGTAAAAAGCACCCACTACACTCATGAAGTGGTTGGCATTAGGAAGGGCATCTAGCTGTAGAAATATGGCCAGATTACATTGGAGCCTGGTGCAGTCTCCTGGCTTGCCAGTCCCCAGTCAAACCGTCTAACCCATGCCGGCATGGAAAATGGACATTAAACGATGATGATGATGTGACAATTACACATAGAGACGTACGACTGGGATCTACGACAATTTAACTGCTGTATAGCAATCTGTGGTTGGCCCATCACAACCGGGGAAATAATCACGCTATATTCATGGCAACAAAATCTGTGTCTTCTTTCTGCTAATGGCTGGTGGTGAATGGAGACATTGAGTGGCTGTCTCAACATTCTGGGATTACCACCAAAAACCACCTTTATATATAAGGTTTAATGAGAAAGTTCTAGAAAGTCAAATCACATGATGGCTTGATGATGATTGGTTGCTTAATTGGCTGATCATGTGAAATGACACAGATACATATGAGAGATGGGGGGGGAGGTGAGGAATGCTAATTAAAACCAATTAGTTTTCATAAATGATTACATTACCTTGAAAGCTTCTCGTCGTAGAAAATCAAGACGTGACATTTCTGTAGCGACCCATTGAGGAATGTCAGGTATGGCATAAGCAATCCACATCTTTACTCCAAGAATGATGTGCTGTGAAGGGGAATAAAAATACAAGTTCTGAGCAGTTCCAGGGTAGAAATTACTCCAAGAATTTACCAAATAACAGGATTACAAACTGAAAAGACCACATAATTCCACCTCCAATTTTTTTTTTTTTTACTGGTGTTGGTTATTTTACTGTCCCCATGAGGGGACCTTACAAACCTCAGGACCTTGTTCTGTCTGGTGTTTAGTTTATCAATTTCAATTTACTGATATATATATACATACATATATACACACACACTTCATATATATATATAACATTCGGTCCTCACTGTAAAGTGGTTGGCATTTGGAAGGCATCCAGCTGTAAAAATCACGCCAAAACTAACCTTGGCTGTGCTTGTGCCATGTAAAAAGCACTGAGTCCACTCTGCACATTAGCCTAGGGTAGTTTTTCTACCTGACCGGCTCCTGTCAACCACCCTAACCCATGCCGGCATGGAAGATGGACGTTAAGAGATGATGATAATGATATATCATTTAACGTCCGCTTTCCATACTGGCATGGGTTGGACGGTTTGACTGAGAACTGGTAAGCCAGAAGGCTGCACCAGGTTCCAAATCTGGCAGCCCTGCCTAATGCCAACCACTCCAAGAGTGTAGCGGGTGTTCTTTATGTGCCACTGGTATGGGTGCCATTGACCTGGTATTGGCCACAACTATGGTCTCACTTGGCTTGATTGGTCAATACAAGCACGGTATATTACCAAGGGTCTTGATCACCTATCACTGCCTTTATGAGGCCCAATGCTTGAATGGTGCTTTTTAGAAACGAGGCCAGCATGTTCCACTTGGATGGGTAATGTCAGTGTGAATGCACGACAGAGTGTAAATGATTTAAGAGGAAAACTGGGAATAAGAGGTATCAGACGTTGCATGCGAGAGAGAAGGAAGAAGACAGCTCTGGTTTGGTCATGTGATGCACATGGAGGAGGACAGCTGCATTAAGGAAGTGCCAAGCTCTAATTGTGGAGAGTACCTGTGGAAGGGGTAGAGCCGGGAAGACATGGGATGAGGTGGTGAGAAAGGATCTCCGGACAGTGGGCCTCACAGAAGAGATGACAAGGGACTGGGAGATGTGGTGATTTGCTGTACTTGATGAGACGCCTCAAGCTAAGTGCAATGGCTGTCTTCCATACATACAGGCTTAGTCTTTCCAGGTGCCAGTGCCACTTAAAGAAGCACCGGTGCTGGTGCTGCATTGTTTGTCTGTTTATTATTTTTCTTGGTGCTGTGTTTACATCCCATGATTCAGGATATTAGTGTCGCTAAGCCCCTTGCACCCAGTGGAGCAGGTGGGCTACGACAGGACAACACCTAACTGGCTGGAGGCTGCCCAGCTTGGAGCAGGTGGCAGCTGTCCAGTGAGGCACAAGGACTTCCATCAAAAGCAGTTCTGGCACTTTGCTCCTTTGCCAATCCTGTGCAGGTTTAGAACCAGTGAACTGCTGCTTTCCATGTTTTGCCAATTTGGTGGGAAATTTTGCCAATTTGGTGGGAAAATGCAGGAATCCTCTCCAGAGAGCAGGCCTGAGCAGGAGCAGAAGTCTATACGACTCGGCACCAGTGGGGCCAAAGGAGTTGCTTAGGGACTCTGGCTGTGGATTTATCCACGGGGTTTACTCCCAAACCCTTTTCCTTTAGTGAGTATAGCCACAAAGCAATGGAGGTTTAAAATCAGAGATTTTCTTCTCTTCGCTGGACTGCCATCAAGCTGGAGCACTGGTTTGAAAGTGCCAGAATCCACTAGACCCCTTCTTCTGTCAGTAGGGACAGTTCTACTGGGCTTACATGTTAAGCCACACAAAAAGGCCAGGAGTTGGGCTTGGTTGCCAGAGATGCATGCCATGACCAGCATTTTTTTAAAGCTGTCACAGCTTATCTCCACCACCACTCCTTGGACTAGCAACCTCACACACACACACACACACACACACACTTGTCATTAAATAGATGACTGTTTTCAAGTTTCATCCTTTTTATTTCAGGCTTCATAACAAAAAAACTTTGGTAAGAAACTCTACAGGAATTCAACCAATACGTAAGAAACAACACAGATGCCAAATCTATTCAGTTCTTGAAGATGAGACTGGAAAGATCTGGAAAAGTTGACTATGAATTTAGGAATTAATAAAGAAATATGAAAAATTAAAACAAAAATTGAATAAAAATAAAGTTGGACAGTCATGCATTTAATGGAACATCTATTAAAGAAAACCTTCTCTTCATAATTGGAAAATGTTTGCTTTACGAACCTCAAGAACAATTATCAGAAAAAGATATGATGTGCTGCCCAGTCCCGGGACAATCCGTGTCATGTGACCAAACACACCAATCAGAGCACAGTTAACTATCACAGCCAGAATGCCCATTAACATCAATGCGTCCTGAAATTAGAAAATCTTCTCTTGTTAGTAATAAACATTTTACACACACATAGACATACACTTTATATATATATATACCTTGAAGAGAAGACTGGAGATGTGTGTATTTTGTGAAGGGAAAAAACCAAACCAATATTTTATGGCATGAGGATCAGAAGCAGGAGGTGTTGCAGATTGTAACAGAGAAAATCCTGATGCTGTGGGAGAGAAATGTGTGAAGAGCGATTCCGAAAACAAAGAAACACTGAGCCGTTTCTATGGAAAGTTTATATGTGGAGAATGCAGAGGAGAAAAACATTCTTCCTAATGTGAATCCAATGGAGGGATCTGCCTATGGCTCTGATAATAGAGAAGAAAGAATTCATTCTAGATGAGATTTACCTAATGCTAGAAGTGGCAGCCAAATAACTTAAATTCTAAGAGGCATCACCCAGGGAACTGTCTTGGGGCTGTTACTGTTTATAACAGCCATCTTAGACAAGCCCATAGTCACTAGCTATGCCAATCATACAAAATTATTGCTGATAATAAAAAAATCCAGATGACGTCACAAACTATAGCAAGATCTGAATGCAATCTACAAATGGGCTGAAGTAAAGAACATACAGTTTAATGCTGGGAAATTTCAAGCACTGCATTATCAATTCACTGCAACCTGCATATACAGGACCCGAAGGCACTGCAATTCCAGAGTCGCAGGCTTTGAAAGACTTGGGAATCAGTATGTGCAATGATGCCTCGCTTCATATGCACATTAACAAGATGGCAGCAAAGTGCAGACAATTGGCAGGATGGATACTGAGGTCCTTGAAGACAAGAAGTTATTTCGAGCCTGTGGAGGACCTTTGTTCTCAGCCACCTGGATGACTGCTCTCAGCTATGGTCACCACATAGTGCCAAACTAACAATGGAGCCTGTACACTAAAAAGATTGAAGCAGTGCAGTGGATGAGCTACAGGGAGAGACTGAAAAAAAACTGACTTTCCTCCCTGGAGCAAAGGCGCAACAGATATGTAATAATCTATTGGAAAACTCTAGAACGGCTGGTACCTAATTTTGGCAGTGAATGTAATACAAATGCCAGAACTGGATACCATTGTATTGTACCAAGGGTACCATCCACTCCATCTGAATTCAGGACCAGGTACTGCAATAGTCTAGGGTCCAAAGGCCCACAGCTCTTCAATGCCCTGCCACAAAAATGAAGAAACCTACATAATGTGGACGTAGATGTCTTCTTCAAAAAGGAACTAGACATCTTCCAGCATGAAGTAGAGACAAGGGCAGTGGAATCAAACTCCTTCATACAGCAAATGGACCAAGAGCTGGGAAAAAGGCACATACAGGAGTGGTGATGTGAAACCCCACAGCCTGAGGAAATCAGCAAAGCTACAGTGGGGCTCCAGCATGACCACAGCTGCATGGCTGAAACATAACAATAAAAGAATATACATACATATATGTGCATGTGCCTGTTAGAGTACTGTATACATGTAAGTGCTTATGTGGACTCTGATATAGGTATATGATCATCCAAATGTATGTGTTTAACTATGTGTATGTGTGTGTATATCATCATCATCATCGTTTAACGTCCGCTTTCCATGCTAGCATGGGTTGGACGATTTGATTGAGGAGTGGTGAAACCGGATGGCAACACCAGGCTCCAATCTAATTTGGCAGAGTTTCTACAGCTGGATGCCCTTCCTAACGCCAACCACTCAGAGAGTGTAGTGGGTGCTTTTACGTGTCACCTGCACGAAAACGGCCACGCTCGAAATGGTGTCTTTTATGTGCCACCCGCACAAGCCAGTCCAGGGGCACTGGCAACGATCTCACTCGAAAATCCTACGGGAGCCAGTCAGGCGGTACTGGCAACGGCCACGCTCAAAATGGTGCATCTCATGTGCCACCCGCACAAGAGCCAGTCCAGGGGCACTGGCAACGATCTTACTTGGCTTGCCGGGTCTTCTCACGCACAGCACATTTCCAAAGGTCTCAGTCAGTAGTCATTGCCTCGGTGAGGCCCAATGTACGAAGGTCTTGCCTCACCACCTCAGCCCAGGCCTTCCTGGGCCTACCTCTTCCACGGGTTCCCTCAACTGTTAGGGTGTGGCACTTTTTCACGTAGCTATCCTCATCCATTCTCACCACATGTCCATACCAGCGCAATCGTCTCTCTTGCACACCACAACTGATGCTTCTAATGTTCAGCTTTTCTCTCAAGATACTTACACTCTGACGGGTATTCACATTGACATTACACATCCAACGGAGCATACTGGCTTCATTCCTTGCGAGCTTACGTATGTCCTCAGCAGTTACAGCCCATGTTTCACTGCCATGTAGCATGGCTGTTCGTACGCATGCGTCATGCAGTCTGCCTTTTACTCTGAGTGAGAGTCCCTTTGTCGCCAGCAGGGGTAAGAGCTCTCTAAACTTTGCCCAGGCTATTCTTATTCTAGCAGCTACACTTTCAGCGCACCCACCCCCACTACTAACTTGGTCGCCCAGATAGCGGAAGCTATCGACTACCTCTAGTTTTTCACCCTGGAATGAGATAGAAGTTGTTTCCTGTTTGTTTACAGTCTTTATTGCACCTGAACATCTGCCACAAACAAAAACTAACTTGCTAGTTAACCTGCCTTTGATGTTGCTGCACCTCTTATGTGTCCATAGCTTGCACCGGGTACATCTTATAGAGTTACTACCTACTCCTTTTCTACATACTGAGCAGGGCCATCTACCTGAAGGGGTTTGTGTTTTATCTACCTTCCTATTTATTAGGATTTTGGTTTCAGCTGGGTTGACTCTAAGGCCCTTCAATTCTAGACCTTGCTTCCACACCTGAAACTTCTCCTCTAGTTCTGATAGTGACTCCGCAATTAGGGCAAGGTCATCAACATAGAGGAGCTCCCAGGGGCAACCTGTCTTGAACTCCTCTGTGATTGCCTGGAGGACTATGATAAATAAGAGGGGGCTGAGGACGGAACCTTGGTGGACCCCTACCTCTACCCGGAATTCATTGCTGTACTCATTTCCAACCCTCACCTTACTGGCAGCATCTCTGTACATGGCTCGCACAGCTCTCACTAACCATTCTTCTATCCCAAGTTTCCTCATTGACCACCAGATAAGGGATCGGGGGACCCTGTCAAAGGCTTTCTCCATGTCAACGAAAGCCAGGTACAGAGGTTTATCTTTAGCTAGGTATTTCTCCTGCAGCTGTCTCACTAGAAATAAGGCATCAGTAGTGCTTTTACCTGGCACGAACCCAAACTGCATCTCATCTAAATTGATTCGCTCCCTAATTAGTTGGGCTATGACCCTCTCTGTAACTTTCATAACCTGATCTAACAGCTTGATGCCTCTGTAATTATTTGTATCTAAAGCGTCACCTTTACCTTTGTAGCAGTTGACTATGATGCTGCTACACCAGTCATTGGGTATGACTCCTTCGTGTATCACCTGGTTCGTAATACGGGTGACTAGGCTATAGCTAACACTGCCAGATATTTTGAGCATCTCTGCAGTGATTCCTGATGGGCCGGGGGCTTTCCCGGTCTTCATACTCTTAATTGCTTTATCTACCCCGGTACTATCAACTCGGATAGCTGGTCCCTCTATTGGGTCGACATACGGCAGGCTCTCTTCCTCCCATTCATTCTCTTTATTAAGCAATCTATCGGAGTGGCATCTCCAGACCTCTTTCTTTGCATCCTCATTTAGTGCAAGCGTACCATCATCCATGCGAACACATTTCTCTCCTACAACATCACTATTCTCTCTCCTACACTGTCTTGCAACACGAAATACCTCGAGTCTTTGGTCCTCACGGCGCAGAACATTGGCAAATCTTATATATATATATATATATATATATATATACATACATACACATATACTTGTATCTGTGTGAGTATATATATGATAATAATATTAGGGAAAAAATTCCAAATTTGCAGGGAAAAATATATCAAAATTAACTTAAATTTCACAATATATAAATATATAATTTAGAGAAAAAAAACCACAATTATTTCATTCATCCATGAAAATCCACAAT
Source organism: Octopus bimaculoides (assembly GCF_046866305.1). NCBI lineage: Eukaryota > Metazoa > Mollusca > Cephalopoda > Octopoda > Octopodidae > Octopus > Octopus bimaculoides. The sequence continues at coordinate 193,809,705 of NC_142929.1, read as the reverse complement.
CACATATAGAAAAATTTAATAAGTAAATACACTAAAAAGACCTATAATAAAAATCAAAAAGGTACAAAGTAATAAATATTAAAATAGTAAAACTGACTACACGTGTTTCATAACCATATTTTCAAATAGAAAATAAAATAATCAAATCGATTCGAAATAAATCGATCGAAAATCAATTCTATTCAAAAATATAGCTAATCTTCAGGTCAAGATATAATAATAATAATGAAATGAATGTATATATATATATCGACTAACAATAAATATCAAATGAATTTATATAAAAATACTTATTTTACCAATAAATAAAAGAAAAACATTTAAAAAAATGACTGAAAATAAATGCAATCCTTATTTTATCGAAAGATTTAGTTTAAACTAAAATTTTAAACGTTATACTTTTAACTTAGTGTTTATTACAATTAAGTCTTTTTAGTGTATTTATTTATCAAATTTTTCTATATGTGATTGTGGATTTTCATGGATGAATTCAATAATTGTGGGTTTTTTCTCTAAATTATATATATATATATATATATACAAAGTGCCACACCCTAACAGTTGAGGGAACCCGTGGAAGAGGTAGGCCCAGGAAGACCTGGGCTGACGTGGTGAGGCAAGACCTTTGTACATTGGGCCTCACCGAGGCGATGACTACTGACTGAGACCTTTGGAAATGTGCTGTGCGTGAGAAGACCCGGCAAGCCAAGCAAGATCGTTGCCAGTGCCCCTGGACTGGTTCTTGTGCGGGTGGCACATGAGATGCACCATTTTGAGCGTGGCCGTTGCCAGTACCGCCTGACTGGCTCCCGTAGGATTTTCGAGCGAGATCGTTGCCAGTGCCCCTGGACTGGCTTGTGCGGGTGGCACATAAAAGACACCATTTCGAGCATGGCCGTTTTCGTGCGGGTGACACGTAAAAGCACCCACTACACTCTCTGAGTGGTTGGCGTTAGGAAGGGCATCCAGCTGTAGAAACTCTGTCAAATTAGACTGGAGCCTGGTGTTGCCATCCGGTTTCACCAGTCCTCAGTCAAATCGTCCAACCCATGCTAGCATGGAAAGCGGACGTTAAACGATGATGATGATGATGATGTGACACGTAAAAGCACCCACTACACTCTCTGAGTGGTTGGCGTTAGGAAGGGCATCCAGCTGTAGAAACTCTGCCAAATCAGACTGGAGCCTGGTGTTGCCATCCGGTTTCACCAGTCCTCAGTCAAATCGTCCAACCCATGCTAGCATGGAAAGCGGACGTTAAACGATGATGATGATGATGATGATGATATATATATATATATATATATATATATACAAACACATGCACATACATACACACAGATATACATATGAGGGGATGTTGAAAAGTTCCTGGCTTTAGATATAAGAAGATCAGTTAATTATGATTTTATTTAACATATTCTCCTCTCAAATTTACACACTTATTTCAGTGGTCCTTCAGGTTTTCTAAGCCCAGTAAAAGAACTCTGAAGTGTGTGCCTTCAACCAGGCCTTTCGCTATACCCTCAAAACCAGGAACTTTTTCAGCACTGTAGCCTATATATATGTGTGTGTGTGTGTGTATATATATATATACATACATTGTGCTTGCAAAGACCTGTTGAGGCAAGTGAAATCATTGTTGTGGCCGATGACAGTGCCACCTGACTGGCACGTAAAAAGCACCATTCGAGCATAGTTGATGCCAGTGGCATATAAAAAGCACCCACTACATTCTCTGAGTGGTTGGCGTTAGGAAGAGCATCCAGCTGTAGAAACTCTGCCAGATCAGATTGGAGCCTGGTGCAGCCTTCTGGCTTGCCAGTCCTCAGTCAAATCGTCCAACCCATGCCAGCATGGAAAGCAGATGTGAAATGAGGATGATGATATACATATATACCCATACATACATACATGTACATATAAATATACATACACATAAGGCTATAGTAGAAAACACTTGCTCAAGGTGCCACGCAGTGGGACTGAACCTGAACCCACATGGTTTGGCTTCTCAACCACAATACCACCACATTGTTGTGGTAGAACAGCAGGGAAGAATGGCATTAAAAGTGTGTTGTAGAGAAATATTTCAGGTCAATATAGAAACGGTTTGATGGATGAGAGGGAAAGAACAAACAGAAGAATCAGAGACAAAGAGTAACTTTGAGAATTCAGTTGAATAAAAAAGAAAAAAAAAAGCCAACAAGAAGAAGTAATGACATCGTTTTTGCAATACTTACAGCCCAGGTTCCAATATTCTCAACTTGTTGGCCGAAAGGACGCTGACAAGTCATGCAAAGTTTAAATGCATCCGAACGAATTTCTATAACATTGTTGAGTAGAGCGCAGATGGCAGCAAGGGGAAAAGCTGAAGAGAATAGAGTCACGTAACCAAACTGGATAAACATTTCCAAATAATCTTCAAATGTATCTTCGTACTGAAAGAAGAGGAAAAGCAGGATAGGAAAGAACAAATCAATCACTGAGCTTCTATGTTGTTCATTAGTGATGGTGGTGGTGGAGGAGGAGGAGAAGATTCTTAAAGAGGTTTACAATATTCACTTAGAAAATGTTATAAATTTTTGGTTGCTTCCAAGTGAGACATACATAAACCATGTCTCTTATCTCTAGGATTGGTTGTCTTCCATCAGACCGCATCATTGCAGAATGGGACGATGCAGCTCTTTCTTCTCCAGTCTCAAACAATTCTGCTGTTTTCATGGTTAAAATTTTAAACTTGAAACATCTTTATTTTTAATTTCTATGAAAAATGGATGTGATTTTTGTCATTTGTAGGAAATTTTAGGAAAATCTAAAGGTGGGAACAAAACCATGAAGATCCATATTGCAATGCTAGAAATAACAGCCAAATATCCTTTTTCAATTATGTTCTGCTGTTTTATTGAGGGTGTTTGTCATGAATGATGCATCTGAGATTTTTTTGGCTGCAGAACATAATACTTAGAATCTGAAAGGGTGGGATGGTCACAACTGGAATGTCTTCGATTATAGGTCAGCTCAATAAGGGTTAGCCAGGGGTTAAACGACAACAGAAACCAGGAAGGATTTAGGGACAGAGGGGAATATTTATAGTTATAGGGTCCAGAATTCCTTCTGGAGTAAAACCGTGATAGAGTTGAAGTAAAGTTAGGGGTCTTTATAGATTTGAATGGTGTACATAGAGAGGAGATTGTAAGTTGAAGGATGAAAGGATTGTATTTAAGGGGTTAGTTGTAAGGAAAAATGGAGCGAGAGGTTAGTGGACACTGAGAGGCCAAAAAAGAATAAGAAAATCCTAATGATTGATGACAGGATATGGGCAGCAAAAGTCAGGAAGAAGACATTTTGGCGAAAGTAAAGGAGAAAAATGTTGGAATTTGGAAGAGGAAAGATGAGAGAGAGAGAGAAGAATGTATGGAGTCAGAAAAATGGAGATTAGGGTGTTTGGTGAATATTGTGATTCGTCACAGAAGGATTGGTATTTTGAAGTATGTGAAGAAGAAATGGTGGTGGTGGTGGTGGTAGATCGGGAGTGATGTTGGTGGATGTGATGATGGTGGTGATGATGATAATAGAGATGGTTGGTGGTGGTGAATGTATATTTAATTCTCACCTCACTCATCGTACTTTCAACTTCAGCTTGGCTTGGTGAGTTCACAGCTGAAGCTTTACGAGGGGGCAGTTCCATACAGTCCCTATTGTCGGACAAATCCCCAATGAAAGATTTTTCATCTTCATTTTCAGGATTGTTCCCTGCAGTTTTTTCTTCACTGTTTTCTCGTTGATCAGCCGTTTCATTTGTGTTGGTCATCTCTGGAGTGAGATGTTCCTCTTCTTCCGCCGATGCTTCAAAGTTGTAGGGTTTTTTAGTCTCTGTATTTAATGGAAGTTCACCACATTCCTTCTCTGGTGATTCCACTGTTGTGATCAGTCCAGCTTTTATCATACGAAAGTGCCACATCAGATATGGTAACAAAGCTTCTTTCACATTTCCAATAATTTGGCGCATTATCAGAAGAGCCATCAGTTGCTGAAATGATAAAGGGAATGATGAATGCCATGACAAGTCACTGAAGAATTTGAAAGATCTAAAGCTTAGCCTTAACTCTAAACACAACAATCAGTATGTATGGAGGTGAATCCTCAACTGTGGATAGGGAGCTAGTCCATTTAAGATAACAATCCCCTATTAATGAATCTTTCTATAAAATTTCTTGGCTTCTAATGTTAGAAAGCCAGGACTTCAAACCTTCCCAAGACATGTCAAAAGTTTCCCTGAAGTATTTAACAAACTGAGACATCTCAACCCAACCAGTCTTCAAAACAGCTTTTCCTTTTAGCTTGGACATTGTTTCCCTATACACCCCTGTTCCAGCATCCCTGCTTATCAACTGACTAGCCAAGCATATTGCCTCTTTTCACAATGTTAACTGCTTCTAGTTTGAGGGGTCCATTTACAAAGAAATCTCTGGATTCCTGATGGGGTCAAGTTTGTGAGGCCTACTGACCATCACATATATGGACTGGTTGGAATGCAGGGCACCCAACAGCTGTCACTTTTGTGCCTTTTTTTTTTGTGGACCAGATATGTGGATCACATTCTCATGTTAACGTCTCACAGAAAGCCTCTTAAAATATACAGTATTTTCAACAATACTGATGAACAAAGGTGGTCCTACGTGGCACTGGCACAATTGTGTATGGATGTGGACAGCTGTGTGAGGAAGCACTGATCTCTAACAGTAGAGGGAAGCTGTGGAAGAAGGAGAAAGCACCTTTTGAGCATTGGGCCTCACAGAAGCAATGGCTGAGACCTTTGGCAATATGCTGCGCTTGAGAAGGAAGATCCATCAAGCCAAGTGAAATCGTAGTCATGGCAGATACAGGTATCATGCAACTGGCATCCATTACACGCTTGGAATATTGGCATTAGGAAGTGCATCCAGCCATAGAAACCATGCCAAGTCAGACTGGAGTCTGGTACAGCCATTCAGCTTACTAGCCCTGGTCAAACCGTCCAACTCATGCCAGCAGGGACAATGGACGTTAAATGAGGATGATGAAGATGCCACCTGCAAGACAAAGGCTTCTTGACTGGGAAAAGGAGGTGAGGTGTGGCCATAAAGGATATGTCTTCTCAAGTACAGCAAGTCATCACATATATATATTTACACAGGGATTGAACAAAATAATGGTAACACCTTAAAATTTCAAACAAATTTGTTTTAATATGGAGTAGGACGACCTATGGCAGTAATTACAGTTTGAATTCTACGAGGTATGAACTCGTACAAAGTTTGAATTGTTTCCAAAGGAATTTTTGTCCATTCTTCAGCTAAAACAGTCTCCAGTTCTTGTAGTGATGATGGTGGAGGATATCGACTCTTTAATTGTTTTTCTAAAATGCACCATAAATGTTCAGTAATATTGAGATCTGGGGACTGTGGTGGCCAGATAAGATGTTCAACTTCACTAGAATGTTCTTTGTGCCATTCAGTAACAACTTTAGCTGTGAGAACAAATTGGTGCATTATCATCCAGAAACAACTCCACAACCATAGGATGAATTTGATGAGATAAAGTGCTTAAATAGTCTTGATTATTAATTCTGCCATGAAGGGATACCATTGGGCCAGCAGATTCCCAAGATATAGACCCCCCCCCCCCCCCAACAGATCATCACAGATCCTCCTCCATGTTTAACAGTTGGAAAAAGGCAGTCTGGGTCAAATGCTTTTTTAGGCTGTCTCCACACATATATTTGGCCAGTAGTCGGAAATAAGGTAAAGAATGACTCGTCCAAGAAAATAACATTCTTCTGTTGCTCTAGGGACCAATTCTGAAGGCTTTTACTCCACTCGAAATGCTTCGCAACGTTTGCTTTTGAAAGTGGTTTTCTGATTGCAGCCCTCCTGTGAAATCTGGCTTTGTGCAGTTCCCAATGAACAGTTTTTATGGAAACTGAGTTCTCAAGGTGGTCATTAAACTCTGCAGTAATTTTGGGAGCTGCACTTTTGTGTTCCTTTCTAACAATTCGCGTAAGAGTCCGACGGTCCCTATCTGAAAGTTTTGGTTTTCTTCCGGAGTTTTGATTTGACGAGGAGGTTTTTCCCTCTTTCTCAAAGGCTGTCATTACTTTCGAGACAGTACTTCTTGATACACCAAACATTTCAGCTGTTTTCGTTACGCTAGCGCCTGCCATACGAGCACCAACAATTTGACCTCTTTGAAAGTCACATAGATTTGTCATTTTAATGAATTTTAATTACCTTTTACTGATGATATCTGAAAAGAAACAGCAATTTTAGCAAAACATATTAAGCAACACTAATAATAAATCAAAAAACATAAAAATAAACAATCTTTTGATGGTTTTATAGATATTTCAAAATTATGATTCTATGATGCTAAGTGTTTCCATTATTTTGTCCAACCCCTGTATATCAGACAATGCTTCTTGAAAACTATAAGTGTAAACAGTTATTCTGTCTCACTTTTGTTTTCACTCCTATATTCCGATTTGCATTGCATTGGCTTTTAAACAACTTTTATCTTAAACTTTTACAGAAATTAGCACTCACCTCTCTCAGAAGTTCCATATCTTGCAGATAAAATGCGATGTAAAACAGAGACAGGAATGAATTCACAAACTGAAACTGTAAAATAATTTCAAATACTGTAATATACATTTAATGCTACTACTACTAATAATAATAATAATTCTTTCTATAACAAGAACAAGACCTGAAAGTTTGGGGAGGTTGGGTAGTTGATGCCAGAACACAACTAGTACTTTCAAAGTTGACCTCAATGCAGTTGGAACTCAGAATGTAAAGACAGATGAAAGACCGCAAAGCATTTTGCCCAGCAAGGAAACAATTCTGCCAACTCAGCAGAATAATAATAATAATAATAATAATCTGATCCAACAAGCCAAGTGAAATCATAGTCGTGGTAGATAGTGGTGTCATGCAACTGGCTGCAAAAATCAGCATTACATGGAACTGCATGCCTATTGCATAAAGTACTATTTGTCTGAGGTCGTTGTTGTGGCTTGACAAACAGTACAAACCTCACCCCTTCCCGGTAGACATAATATCTTCAATCAACAACATCACAATATTGGATACTGTGCAATGTCAATAATAATAATGGTGATAATAATTGGTTCTATCATGGGATGAAGGCCTGGTATTTGGTGGGGGGAGTGGATTACATTGGCCTCCACAGTACTTGACTTATTATATTGACCACAGAAAGATGAAAGGAGAAAGAAAGAACTTAGTTGTATCAACATCATTTATCTAATAAACTCTCTTTTGTTCCTGTATTGAGTACTTTCATGTTTCATTTCCTTTCCAAATAAAACTTAACATTATCAAGGCATAGGCATGGCTGTGTGATAAGGAACTTGCTTCCCAACCATATAGTTTCAGGTTCAGTCCCACTGCATGGCACCTTGGGCAAGTGTCTTCTTTTTACAGGTCAACCAAAACCTTGTGAGTGGATTTGGTAGACAGAAATTGAAAGACACACATCGTGTGTGTGTGTGTGTGTCTATTTTCCTCCCGTTCTGGTCTAATGACCCTCCATGTTTATTTGCGTTTGGTTTCTTTGTATGTTTTCACCGTCCTGTTTTTGTACCCAACTTTGACCCTCCATAAATCCTAAATTTTATTTTAGATTTCATGGGAGAAACTGTCTTTGAAGACTCATATTGTCGTTCAATGCTCGAACTTAGCACTAAACAGACAGCTGACAACTGATGAAGGGTCCTTTCTATGCATTTACTTGTCCTGTTCTTCATTTTTTCTTGTTTATGTATTTAACCCATTTGTTGACGTATTTCATGTTGTTTGAACTATTGATGATGTCCTGAACCCATATATGCATGTATATATACTATTTATTTTATATTTATATATATATATATATATACACATACACACATTTATGTGTGTGTGTGTGCATCTTTGTCTCTGTGTTTGTCCCACCACCACTGCTTGACAACTGGTGTTGGTTTGTTTACATCACCATAATGTAGTGGTTCAGCAAAAAGAAACTGATAAAATATGTACTGGGGTTGATTCATTCAACTAAAAATTCTTCGAGGTGGTGCCCCAGCATGGTCGTGGTTTAATAACTGAAACAAGTAAAAGAAAGATCGTTATCATTAAACACCCACCTGCCATGGGTAGGTTAGGGTCAGCAGGGTCTGAAGACTGCATCGCCTCATTGTCTGTTCTGGCAGGATTACAACAGGTGGATGCCCTTCATAAATGCAAACCACTCAATGGAATGTACTTTTATCATGGCACCAGCTTTGGTGAGGTAACCATGCCTGCGAGACAAAGATAGCCTTTGAGTGAGTGGGGCTACAGTAGAGAGGGAGGCAGCTTTGTGCTGGGAGATGAGGGATTAAAGTGTGAGAGAAGGGACCAGAACAGAAAAGGTCCCTTACTGAAGAAGAGCTGCATGGGTGGTGAGGTGATTGGGGAGGTGGAGCTGAAAAGAAATAGAAATAGTGATGAGGTGTGAGGGTGGACCTTCGAGGTGTTGGGTGAGTAAAAAAAGAGTGGGGACAGGAGAACAGGGTGTGTGTGTGGGTATAGGTTACGAGAATGGGCGACCGGTTAAATATAATGAATGAAGAGGGGTAATAGGTAGGGAAGAGTAAGCGACAACTGTAGGGATCATCTTCCTCAATTCCTATTGCACTGATCATCCCATTGCCTAACAATGGGATGGTCATGGTTGGAATAACTTTGGTCACAGGTGAGCTGGGGCTAAAACCCACCAATTCACAAATACACATGGAAACACATCAAACAATTCGCCAATACATCAAACAATTTGCCAACACATTAAAAAGGTTTGATAAAACATCAAACAACTCACCAGAACAAGTTTAATGATGAGATGGTTTTCGTAAGCCTCTTGCATCCTGTAATTCTCTGCAAGAAAGAAAAGAATAAAACAGAAGTCACGGTTTCAGTTGAGTGGTTTGTAAGAAAGTGGGTGGGGATGAGCCTCCATTTGTAAAAAGGAAAAAAAGATGATACAAGGACAATAGAGGGGATGAAATTGATCGAGTGGGGAGGTGCATGATTGGATGGGTACAACTACTGCATTCATGGTGAACATGCGAAGGTGCATCGCTCAGCGGTTATGGTGTTCAGCCCACAATTTGTACAGTCAAGAGTTCGATTCCTGGTGAGACATTGTGTTCTTGAGCAAGACACTCTATTATCACATTGCTCCATTTTATTCAGTTGGCAAAGAATGAGTTGTACCAGTAATTCAAAAGGAGCCAACTTTGTCAATTTCTGTGTAATGCTAAATCTTCCTGAGAACTACATTAAGAGTATGCTTGTCAGTGGAGTACTCAGCCACTTGTATGTTAATTTCAGGAGCAAGATGTTCTGTTGATTGGATCAACCAGAACACTCATTGTCACAAACAATGGAGTGACAGTTTTCTTTCTTTCTTTCTTTCTAATTATGAACATAATCCAACATTATACTTCAATGATACTTGATTCTTCACTGATGTCACTTGTGACAAAGACCCTCAATAGGATGATTCTTAACAGGATCCAGCCTGAGATGGAGAAGAAGCTCAGGGACAACCAGAACAGCTTCAAAGAGGGAAGATCAACCACCAGTCACATCAGGAGGATATTAGAAGGAGCTAGAGCAAAGAGCTTTCCTGCTGTCAAGGTTTTCATTGACTTTAAGAAGGCCTTTGATTCTGTAGACCATCATTGCCTGATGAAGATCTGACAAGCTTATGGAATCCCCAAGATAGTGGACCTGATATCACTGCTCTACACCAACACCAGAACCCAAGTCATTACATCTGACGGGCTGACAAAGTTCTTTGAGATACTGGCTAGGGTGTCCAGGGAGATACATTGGCTCCCTACCTTCTTATTGTAGTGGATTACTGTATGCCCTTTGTGTTGGAGAAACACCAAGGCTCTGGCTTTACTGTAGTGCCAGCTCAAAGCAGGAGGGTGAAGGCTAAAAAGATATCAGATGCTGAATTTGTTGACGACAGAGTTCTGGTGACAAATACAGTGAGGGAGGCAGAGGATTTGATGCAGGAGGTGGAGACTGTGTCGATGAGTGTGGGGCTGAAAATGAATGAGATTAAGACGAAGTATCTGATAGAGAACATTAAGAAGCCAGAGAAGATTATGAATGTAGGCAGGAAGCCACTAGAGTTGGTTGAGGACTTGCTGTATCTGGGAGCAAAGATTGGGAATACATAGGGCGATATAGTTGAGAGGAAGAGCAAATCCTGAGCAGCATGCCATAGTTTGAGATCTGTATGGAAGTTGGACCTTCGTAAAAGCCTGAAAATCTGTCTCTTCATTGCTGCAGTGGAGTCTGTGCTGTTGTATGGGTCTGAGACTTGGACACTGACCAAGAAATTCACTTGGATGGTGGATGGGTGCTACATGAGAATGTTGAGGATGAAGAACTCAGAGCTGTGCGAGAGCCTCCCAAAATAACAGAGAGGAGCCTGAGGTTAGCTGGACATGTTCACCATCATACAGAGTTGATACTGCTCCTGGGGGAACCTCTGCATGGACACACTAGAAGAGGGAGACCAAGGATGACATGTTGATGCCCTAAGGACAGGCACAGGTCTCTGGCAAACACACAGGGCATGGCAGCGATGATGAGGGACAAAGCGCTGGAGAGAACTCGTCCATGGACCTCGGGGAATTTTACTTGCCCTACATACATAGGTGTGTGAGAGAGAGAGAGAGATGGTACATGACTCAGAGGTTAGAGCATTGGATAGTGAGTCCAATTCCTGGACTGGGTGGTGTGTTGTGTTCTTGAGCAAGACACTTTATTTCACACTGCTACAGATCACTTAGCTGTAGAAATGAGTTGCGACATCACTGGTGCCAAGCTGTGTCAGCCCCTTTGCCTTTCCCTTGGATAACATCAGTAGTGAGGAGATGGGAGGCCGGTATGCATGGGCGACTGCTGGACTTATGCCTCAGAGGGGAACTTTCTAGGTGCAATCCCATGGTCATTCATGACCCCCAAGGGGGTTTCATATATATATATATCATCATCATCATCATCATCGTTTAACGTCCGCTTTCCATGCTAGCATGGGTTGGCATGGAAAGCGGACGTTAAACGATGATGATGATGATGATGATATATATATATGAGACCCCCTTGGGGGTCATGAATATATATTTATATTTATACATGTACATATACATTTATATATACACGTGTGTGTATTCATATATATATATATATATATATATATATGTTAATAGTTATACAATATCCTAGATATCACACATACATACAATCTACTTTGATATGTGCATGTGTATATATATATACATATACACACACACACACACAACTCCTGATATTACATCTGCCTCCATTCCATGAGAGCAATTTGTGTAGGATGCTCATACTTGGTGCCAATGTTGGAATATTTGTGGTTTTAAAACTGTAACTTTCCGTGAATGTCAGCCAGTTATAAATTATAGGCTGTAAATGAAGTCGGTGGAGCAATTAACTGTGAGGAAGTGATTATAATTATTGTGTGATATTACAACAATGACATCCTGAGGGAAAGTTACAGAAATTACTCTCCAAGTGATTTGTTTAAACACATCAAACATGACTGACAACGCTAAGACATGAAAAAGGTAATGGTTGTTGTTTTTGGAGTTTGAATGTTTTGTTGATCAATGAATAATTCTGTGTTTGATTGAAATGAATAAAATTCTAAAATTAAGAAAACTGGCACAGAACTGCCAAACTTACCCATATCATTAAGCCAGTATGCAACTCTGGTGTACATTCGATCGAGTGTGAAGATGGAAGCAGCATGGCAAACTTTCGGGAAAACTTTGGCAATGAAAGCATATTCACCGGTGTTGACTAATTTCGTGATGAGTTCCTCAATGTAAAAGTTGGCCAGCATCACAGCAAAAACAATGCAAAGACATAAGATGACAACAGGAAGGGTTACAAAGTAGCGGAACATATTCCTTTTCCATATTGGATAGAATGGTTCCAGCCTTCCAGTGACACTACTTACTTCAAGTTCTCCCTGGAAAGAGAAATCAGTCAAGAGATATTTATTTATGATGGTGGTGGGGGTGGCAGTATGGGGTGGGGGATCTCCATCACAAAAGATAAATTGAATTTGATTCAAGTTTATCAAATTTAATGAACAAAATGGGTAAGTGGAGAGAGCCTGTCACATTGAAGGGGAAATAAGGAGACAAAAAAGTAATATTAATCTTGATTTAAAAGCAGAAGTTGTGCGAGAACACAAAATACTGCATTATTTAACACAAGAGAACCTTTCATATGGACTTGTGATGCATATAAGCACTCTTGTTTATATCACTAGCAGGAGATAATCATCTGCTATTACTGCGAGACTACCAGATCATGTGACTTCAGCCTTCCTTGGCCTTGTTAATGGCAGACATACAAAGCTAGAAATAGCAGCAATTTCCCCATCAGCAAAAATTACTTTGCAAAAATATTACAAAATATTACTTGCTAAGATTTTGATTATTTGTTATAGTTAAAACAATCAATTATTTTGTGCACACACGCGACAGAGTGTAAGCATCCTGAGAGAAATGATGGACATAAGCAGCATCAGATGCGGTGTGCAAGAGAGACGACTGCACTGGAATGGTCAGATGATGCATATGGATGAGGAGAGCTGTGTGAAAAAGTGTCACACCCTAAGAAGGAACCCATGGAAGAGGGAGACCCAGGAAGACATGGGACGAGGTGGTGAAGCACGACCCTCGAATGTTGGGCCTCACAGAGGCAATGACAGGAGACTGAGACCTTTGGAGATATGCAGTGATTGAGAAGACCCAGCAAGCCAAGTGAGATCACAGATGTAACCTATACCAGTGTTGCATAACCAACCAATTTAAAAAGTACTCCTGAATCATCAGGTGATATGCCGTGCTTGAGAAGACCTTTTGAGTCAAATAACATCAAAAATCAAAATCAAGATCAAAATCAGGAATGGAAATTGTAGTTGTGGCTGATGCCAGTGCTGCCTGACTCGCATCCGTGCCTGTGGCATGTAATAAGCACCATTTATGTGTGGGTCAGTGCCAGTGCCGCCTGACCGGCACCTGTGCTGGTGGCACGTAAAAAGCACCATTTATGTGTGGGTCAGTGCCAGTGCCGCCTGACCGGCACCTGTGCTGGTGGCACGTAAAAAGCACCATTTATGTGTGGGTCAGTGCCAGTGCCGCCTGACCGGCACCTGTGCTGGTGGCACGTAAAAAGCACCATTTATGTGTGGGTCAGTGCCAGTGCCGCCTGACCGGCACCTGTGCTGGTGGCACGTAAAAAGCACCATTCAAGCGTGGTCAATGCCAGTGCTGCCTGACTAACACCCGTGCTTTGCGGCATGTAATAAGCACCATTCAAATGTGGATTGATGCCAGTGCCACCTGACTGGCTCCCTGTGCCAGTGGTATGGAAAAAGCAGCACCTGAACGTAGTAAAGAGATAATGCGCCATGCATGTGTCTGGGTGTGTGTTTGTATAAAATAAGAATTCAACAAATTTGAAATTAGTTTGAAAGTTCTCACCTTATAAAAAGGCCGGGGATCTATGACAACTTCATCATTTTTGTCTAGTGTCCCCCACTTGTAAGCCAGCTCAGCTGATCTTCGCTTCCAGTGTTCCAAGTAAAGAGTGGCCCACAACACATTAAACAACGCAAAACCAACAAAGCACCAATCATCGAATGTCTGAAGCAAGAAGAATACAAATAAAAATGAAATCAGAGTTATGACATAGATATTAAGACTCAGCAGTAGGATCATAGTTATGACATCAATACTAAGACTAACCATCAAAATCATAGTTATGCATGTTAGCAAGGCTTGGATGAGAGGAAGTGGGATTTTCACAGCTAGATGCACTTCCTGTCACTAACCCTTACCTGTTTTCCAAGAAAGGGACATTTGTAATTCCAAAGGAATTTGAAAGTGTAGAGCTAATTGGAGGATTTGTTGAAGGTAGATGTCAACAAATGTCTCCATTTGTGACTCAACCACAAACAATGAAGTCACCATTCATAGCTGTAGCATTGTTCACAAAGGCATACATATATGCACGCACACACATCCACACAGACTCACATATATGTGTGTATATATATATATATATATATATATATATGGAGGCGCAATGGCCCAGTGGTTAGGGCAGCGGACTCGCAGTCGGAGGATCACGGTTTCGATTCCCAGACCGGGCGTTGTGAGTGTTTATTGAGTGAAAACACCTAAAGCTCCACGAGGCTCCGGCAGGGGGTGGTGGTGAACCCTGCTGTACTCTTTCGCCCCAACTTTCTCTCACTCTTTCTTCCTGTTTCTTGAGTAACGCTGCGATGGACTGGCGTCCCGTCCAGCTGGGGGTGAACACATACGCCATAGAAACCGGGAAACCGGGCCCATGAGCCTGGCTGGGCTTTGAAAGGGCGACAAAAAAAAATATATATATATATATAAATATGCACACTTGCCTAAGGAATGACCGATTCCAAGAGCACATAATTGAGGAGCTAAATCCTTAACCTCACACCCATGCCTGTATGTATATCACAATTATCATCTTCATTTAATATCCATTTCCCATGCTGGCATGGGTTGGGGACGGTTTGACTGGGCAGGCAAGGCTGGAGAGCTGCACCACGCTATATTTGTCTGTTCTGACATGGTTTCTACAGCTGGATGCCTTTCCTAATGCCAACCACTTTACAGAGTGTAGTGAGTGCATTTTATGTGGCACTGGCCCAACAATTACACAAACCTCTATAATGTTCATGGAACAGTGACCTCTAGTTTATCATCTCCTTCTGCTGTAAAGGCCCACCAAAACCTTATCAAGTCTTTCCCCACATCCCTCAGTCTGTCCATTATTATGTCCTTCATATTGTTATATAGAGAAACATAACTAGAACATGCTGGCTTCATTTCTTTCGAGCCACCGCAAGTCTTCTGGCTCACTCACATCTCTTTACTCAGCAACATAACACTTCACTCACAGATATTCACATAAGCTGTCCTTTGCTCTGAAAGGGAAGCCCTTATTATTAGCAGAGGTCATGGCTCCCTGATTTTTCTTCAATCTGTTCTTACTCTGGCAACAATACTTTCAGAACCCCCTCACTATTATTTAGGTTACCTAGGTAACAAAAGTCATCAATTACTTCTAGGGAATTTTCTGTCTGTTTGAGACAATTTATTTTCTACAGATGCTCTTGGTGTTTATTGTTTTTTCTTTCACCTGTAACATAAGTCTACCTTTCTCATTATCTGTGATCCGTCTACACTCTAGTGTCCACGATTGACCCTGGCTTCCCTGTTTAAACTGTCCACCAATTCTTTTACTGTACTAACTTTGACCACAATTGATTCTAGCTTTGGAATTATTTTCTAAATCTACTCCAGACTCAGCTGGTCTAACACCTTTCATACGTTTAGTACCAAAAGGTGACGATTCCTCATGTTTGCAAGACATGGTTCTTATGAGAAATGAAATTGTGAAGGTAACACAGGTTGAAACAGATGACTGAACAGAACGGAATCGTGAAGAGTACCATTGTTGAGAAAGAACCATTATGAAGAGTACCATTATAGAGAGCACCATTATGGAGAAAGAACCATTGTGGAATGTAGCAGTATATCAAGAACCACCATGGCTTAGTGGTTAAGGTGTTCAGTTCATGATTGTAGAGTTGTGAGTTCAATTCCCAGCAGCATGTATACCTGAACAAGACACTTTATTTCACATTGCCCCAGTCCCCTCATCTGGCAAAAAGTTGTACCAGTAATTCAAAGGGCCAGACTTGTCACATTCTGTGTCATGCCGAATCTCCCTAAGAACTAAGTCAATGTTACGCTTGTCTGTGGTATACTCAGCCATTTGCCTGTTAATTTCACAAGCAGGCTGATCCGATCGGATCAACTGGAACACTCGGCATTCTAACTGACAGAGAACCAATTATCAAGAACCACATATATCTACTTTACGTTTACCGTTTCTTTCCCAACCAAAATGCATCAGAACGAAATATACTTTAATCTCTTTTACTCACAACAAACAGAAAGATAAACCCTAATCCAACTTGAACACAACTTGACCAAATATTGCACGACAGAGCAGAAATATCCCAGAACACAGCACAAGTTACTAGACCTTTCCAACCAAAATGTTAATCAACCACTGCAAGCTACCAGAGACCCAAAATCAAACCATCACCATTTATGGCAAACCTAGAATACACTTACCATTGGTCTGTCAGTGCTTTGAAGACGTAAATTCCTAGACTCCTGTAGAACGAAACATTTTACCATTTATAAAGAGATTTTAATTACATTCAATTTTTAAAAAAGACTTGGTTGCCTTATCAGAAATAGATTTTCACTATTGGTCCAGTGTGTGTGTGCGTGTGCGTGTGCGTGTGTGTGTGTGTGTGTGTGTGTGTGTGTGTGTGTGTGCAGCTAAAATACAAACATGAGTCCAACCGAAACTTATTCACACACGTGGTATTAGTATTCTAGAAATAGTCTAAATTCTGACCTTTCCAACTCTAATTCAGATAGAATCTAAAAATGCAGATAATTGTGCTCTGAAGAAACAGCAGCAGTGATTAACAACAAAATGCACACCAGATGCAAAGTTTGCAGTGTGCACTGACTTGCTGCAGAAACAACATCTGTAGGTATGGAATGAAAAGATGTAAATAACTGCACCCAAACCTGGAGATATAAATCTTGGTTCTTAACTGATATATATATATATATATATATATATATATATATGGCTGAAGCTAGTGTCATGTAACTAACACCCATGCTGGTGGCACATAAACAAAGCACCTTTCGAACGTTGGGCCTCACAGAGGCAATGTGGCTGATGCTGGTGACATGTAAAAGCACCCATTACACTCTCAGAGTGGTTGACATTAGGAAAGGCATCCAGTTGTAGAGACCATGCCAAATCAGACTGGAGTCTGGTGCAGCCTTCCAGCCTGCCAGCCCTGGTCAAACCATCCAACCCATGCCAGCATGGACAATGGATGTTAAATAATGATGATCATGATTGTAATCATCATCATCATCATCATTTAATGTCCGCTCTCCATGCTGGTAGGAGTTGGATGGTTTGACTGGAGTGGATGATCCAGAGAGCTGCACCAAGTTCCTGATTTGGCATGGTTTCTATGGCTGGATGCCATTCCTAACGCTAACCGTTCCAGGAGTCAAATCCACTTGTAAGGCTATAGTAGAAAACATTTGCCCAAGGTGCTATGCAGTGGGACGGAATGCAGAGCCATGAAGTTAGGAAGCAAACTTCTTACCACACAGCCACACCTGATAAACCAATTGACCATCTTTGAGCACTCTTTTGTCACTAAACTACCTGACTTCTAATTCTATAAGAAAAAAAAAAACTTCCAAATTTAAAGTAAATACACCCAAATTAAATTCTTTCATCATAATTTTAGGTTAGAAGAACTTTTTGTTTCGTTCCAAACATCAAATTTGTCATGAAAGTACAAGACATTTTAGTAAAACCAATCAAATTCTTGATTATTTTCAAAATCAATTACATGGAGATTATATTTCATTTGGAATATGGTCTCAAAACAGTGAACAGAATATTTCACTTAAAATTTGGTGCCAACCTGTTCATATCCTTCCATAGTCCACACAAGAAGTCCTATAAGAGCAGGAATACATAGAGCAGTTGTGTAATGTCCCAAGTAAGCAAAATACATGGCAATCTTCACTCCAAAGTATTCACAGATTTGATCTGGAAAGAAAAGAAATGGTTGAAAGATTAAGGGTTATGGTTATATTACTATTCTTTATCATCATTTTAATGTCCCCTTTTTCATGCTTGTATGTATGAACTGAACAGAATTTGGTGAGACAGATTTCCTGCATTCAGAAGCCCTTTCTGTTGCCAATTCTCACCTGTTTCCAGGTAAAGTGATCTTTCCCCCAATGGACAGACATGTTTTTTCACAGAAGATTGGAAATTATCAACACTGCTTGTATGACAGTGATGCTTGTTTACAACCATCACATGATGTCAAGACAAGGTCAGACACACAGTGGCATAGGCTAGACAAGGCTTCTTTTATGATGCTGTTTTATAGCAGGTTTTTTTTTCCTGTCCCCCAATCCTCATAGTTGCTTCACCCAACAAACAGGGACACAGGTTGTTGTAGGGATTGCGTCAACACATAACTTGGATAAGGTATACTTTGGGTCCTCTAGAGTGAATTGAAATCTAGAGTAACAGAAAAGTATGTGCATTATTGAGTGAAACTCAACTGAGTATGGGTTTCCACTCCATGCTATATTGTCCATTTGTGAGAGATGTCTTCCTGTGTAGTGAGACAGATGGCAGCACTAGCCTTTCATAAGATCAAACCACTGAGAGACATTGGTTTTTGTCTACTGAGGGGTTTGAACTCACAACTTTTGGCTGACTAATTTCCTTAAAATCCATGGTACCTATTAACAAATATGGGAATTAAGCCAGTAAGAGTTAAGCCCTAAGCCAACTAATGCCTTGAAAGTGGTTTTGGAAGACAAAAACTATGTAATTGCATCGTGTGTGTGTGTGTGTGCGTGTGTTGACATCATCTGATAGTTATTAACAAGCATCACAGTCATACAAGCAATGCTGTTATTTCCCTCCATGAAAAACATATCTGGCCATGGGGAAATATCACTTTGATTGGAAACAGGTGAGGGTTAGTGACAGGGAAGGCATCCGGCCATAGAAAATTTGCTTCAACAAAATCTGGCTGACCCACGACTACAATATGAGCCAGTGAAGAGACGTCTGTGACCTGCTAGAAACAACAGCCAAGTCTGCCTCAAATGATAAGGACAAATTGAATAATACACTCTAATATACAAACTGGCAGAATGGTCAAGGCTGGATCACCTTTGACCACAGGTCAGTTGGATCAGGGCTGGCCTGAGACACAACAATTATTACAAAACTAAATTGATACAAACAAAGATGTGAGTCTAGATATATAAATGTGATGAGTGTTTACTATTAGTTTAGGTCTAACAAAGTGTAGAGAAGAATAAGAGAAGAACTTACTCAGAGGTTGCGTCTTACAAAATGCATTCACCCAGCCATTACGCAGTCGGATCAGGTCATCATTGTTGTGCAATGGGAAGACGTTAGAGATGACATTGTTTGTTACCAAAGTTGGAACTGAAAAAAAAACAAACAAAAAAATAAGCAGGAGTACCAATTTGTAAAAGTATATTTAATAAACACATATATCTAATGATATATATATATATATATGCTCTCTCTGTGTCCTTACCTGTACATTGGTCAAATGGGATGCTGCTTGGTTGACCAATTTGCTGAGCACCTCCGAGACATACTCAGCAATGACATTCTGGTCTCACACCATTGCCACTTCACTGGTCATTTGCTACAACATCTGTCTGTGTTCAGACTGTCTCTGCACAGGGGCCACCCAGACTCCTGCTTTCACTATGAACAGGAATTAATTTTTTCTCTTCATTCCTTTGCCTCTTATGGTCTCAACTCACCACCACTCTTCCTCTAACATCAACCCCACAGATTCCCACATTCAACTGCACCTCCCTTCCACCTATACACTTGCACACTGCCTACCTTGGTACCCTCACCACACACATACCACTATACAAACACCTATACACACTGTTCAACTCATTACTCACTTCACACACCATTCCAAACACACTCACAAACACCTTCCCACCTCATAGCACCCACGCCACACACTATTATCCACACATACAGGCCACTATACAAGCACCCCTACACACTGTTCAACTCATTACACACACCACACACCATCATGCGTACTCCCACACCCCTATCCCACCACCTAACCTCTATCTCTTGCCACCCCATCCCATACCTCTATGCATTCCCCCCACAACACAAAGTATTCACTCCAAAAGGCACAAAATGCCAGAACACAAACAATACACACACAATATGCATGTACACAATATGGTCATAGACACATGCACACACGTCAGCCTTGTCCATATACATACACACGTCAACCGCACGCATGCACACACACACACACACACATCAGTATATGAAATGCACATCACCCCAATTAATGTATGCACTAAACTACTCATGCACATGCACATGCACACACACACACATAAGTCCACATAATTTTCAGCTCCCCCCACACATACATACTCACACACTCACCCCCATTCACACAACATTCTCACATAAACACACACGCTTGTGCACCTTAGCTTCGTCCTGGTCACCTTTAATATCTCCCTTTCATTCAGCCTCTTTCTTCTGGCCATTTCATTCTGTTGAACCATTAATCCTTACACATTTTTTTCTCTCTCCATTTTTATCGTCTTAATCTTTTCTGTCAAAGAGCATAGCCTCAAAACAAAGACTTTTCCCCATTTTTCCTGAGCGCTAAACTAATACACCTGCTTGTTGTTCCTTCACCTGTTTTCATCTTTTGAACTATATATATATATATATATATATATATATATATATATATATATATATAGGGCCTCTAGCTCAGAATGAAAGGTAGACTGTATGATGCCTTGTGTGTGAACAGCCATGTTACAAGGCAGTGAAACAGGGGCTGTGACTGCTGAGGACATGCGTAAGCTTGAAAGAAACAAAGTTAATATGCTCTGCTGGATATGTAATGTCACTGTACATACACAACAGAATGTAAGTGCCTTGAGAGAAAAGTTGGACATAAGAAGCATCAGATGTGGAGTGCAAGAGAGATGACTGCACTGGTATGTGATGCGTATGGATGAGGACAGCTATGTCAAAAAGTGTCACACCATAACAATGGAGGGAACCTGTGGAAAAGGGAGACCCAGGAAGACCTGGGATGACATGGTGAAGCACGACCTTCGAAAGTTGGGCCTCACAGATGCAATGACCAGTGACTGAGAACTTTGAAAATATGCCATGCTTGAGAAGACCTGGCAAGCCAAGTGAGATTGTAGTCGTAGCCAATGCCAGTGTCACATAACTGGCCCATTTAAAAGTATCCTTCAATTGTTGGGTGATATGCTGTGCTTGTGAAGACCTGTTGAACTGAGTGAAATTGTAGTTGTGGCCAATGCCACTGCCGTCTGACTGGCATCCGTGCCAATGACATGCAAAAAAACACCATTCAAGTGTGGCTGATGCCAGTGCCACTTGACTGGTGCCCATGGTGGTGGCACATAAAAAGCACCATTTGAGTGTGGCCAATGCCAGTGCCACCTCATTGGCTCCTGTGTTGGTGGCACATAACTGGCACTTGTGCAAAGTAACATGTAAAAGGTACCCATGCCAGTGGCACATAAAAAGCACCTACTACACTCTCGGAGTGATTGGTGTTAGGAAGTGCATCCAACTGTAGAAACCCTAACCAAATTCAGAGTGGAATCTGGTGCAGCTCTCTGGCTTAGCAGTTTCAGTGAAATCGTCTAACAACCCATGCCAGCATGGAAAAGTGGACGTTAAATGATGATGATATACATTACTATATAATCTTAACCCTGCCCACTCTCCCAAACCCCTGTATCACCTCACCTATTCTTACCCTCCCCAAGTCCCCGAAGGGCATGTCCCACCACATCTTCACTCTCTCTCTCTCTCTCTCTCTCTCTCTCTCCCTCCCTCTCTAACTCAATCTCCTCCTTTCTTTTTCAACTACATTAATCCCTGTATCTACTCTTCAGTAAGACACCTTTAATCTCTCAAGTGGCACAAAGCTGCCACCCCACCTCCCTCTCAATACTAATCCCCCCTCCCAGTTGAGGGTTTTTTGTCTTGCAAACTACTTGCTCACCCTGTCAGTGCTGGTGCTGTGTACAAAACACCCAATACACTTTCAAATAAGCTTCTTTCCTTCAAAATTCTAAAGACGAAGAATATTTCAAAGACGTGAACCTTCATTTTGTCAAAGACTAATTGAAAATATTGCAAGTGTAAGCGATAACCTTTTGTTCAACTGAGGAATTCTAAGTAGAATTCAATAAAATGCAAAAAGGAATGAGAAAAATAGAATCTTACTAATGGCTTGTCCTTCTCGGAATACAATATCATGAATGTGTTCATGTCCAGTAGAGCGCACATTATTCAGCATACCATAAACAATACTTTGCCGTTCTTGACTTGTGAAGAATTCCATTTCATTGTGGATATTTTCAAATAAGTCTTGTTCTTCAAAAGTGAATTCTTTCATTCCACCACCATAATCTTGTTTTAGGGACTTGCGGATACACAGGTTCTCGGCCCCTTTCAACAAACTAACAACAACAACAACAACACCATTAAATTTTTTTAAATTATAAAAACAAACAATAAAATAAAATGTTACTCATCTGTTTTATACCAGTAATTACTGGGGATGGGGCTTTATTATTGATATACATAAAGTTTATTAGCAGTAAATAATCTCTGTGAACTACTACTACTACTACTAACAATAATAATAATTGTTTCTAACATGGGCACAAGGTCTGAAATTTTGAGGTGGGGCTAATCAATTACATTGGCCCCAGTATTTTACTGGTACTGTAGCTTATCGACCCCCATTCTTCCCCTCCAAAGGATGAAAAGCAAAGTTCATCTCAGCAGGATTTGAACTCAGAATGTAAAGAATCCTAATTAAACACCAAAAGGTATCTAGTCCCCTGCTCTTCTGATTTTGCAAAGATTGGGAAATGGTAACATGGGGAATGTGTGATGTTCATGCTTTTTCCTATGGCATTAGAAGAGTCTGGGAAGTAAAATGACTTTAAACACTGATCTTGTTTCAATCATTAGACTGCGGCCATGCTGGGGCACCACATAAGCCCAGCATTTATTTTCTTAAGCCTGGTACTTATTCTAATTGGTTTCTTTTGCTAAATTGCAAAAGTGAAAGGGATGTAAATGTACCAACACCAGTTGTCAAGTGGTGGTGGGGAACAGACACATACACAAATATATGACAGGCTTCTTTCAGTTTCCATCTATCAAATCCACTCACAAGCCTTTGGTTAGTTTGAGGCTATAGTAGAAGACACTTGCTAAAGGTGCCACGCAGTAAGTTTGAACCTGGAACCATGTGCTTAGGAAGCAAAACTTCTTACCACACAGCCAAGCCTGATATCTAGAAACTCCACATAATGTGTGTGTGTGTGTGTGTGTGTGTGTTTCTGTGTCTAAACCTTTGTCAAATTTATCCCTTCATGATACCCGATACAATAAGAGTTGTGGATCAATATGACAGACTGAAACCTTCAAAGGCAGAGCCCCAGCATGGCCACAGTCCAACAACTAAAAATCAATCAAGACGAACCAAATACGAGGAATTACATACCTTTGGTAACTAGCTGTCATGTAAAACCCAAAGACTTCCGTTTTGGCATGATGTCGAACATGGACAATAATCTGTGGAGCCTTTTCCTTCAGCTGTTTCAGGACCCACATCAACTTGGCGTCTTCCGTTTTGGGTGGGAATGTCATCAGGACATCGCAGTTCCGTGTTGGTATCGTGTGCAGCCATATTCGACTGGATACCACAAACTGGCTGGTTCTCAGGAGACGTTTACCGAAAACTCGATAAGCTAGATTTTTAAAAAAAAACAAGAAATAGAAATGATGATGGCCAATAATTGAGAAAGGAAGGAAAGAAGAATTTAGAGAAAAGCAAAGAGAAGTGCCAAGGCTTAGTTTTCTAAAATTAAAATTTAGAAAACCCCCAAAATGTCGGGCTTTGTGCCTAGAGTAGAAAAGGATATATTTATACACAGACACATACACACACATAACAGCTAAGAGAAACAGAGAAATGAATTCACCAGATTCTTTATTAATCACAAAGATCATTTCGACCAATTCCTTGTAGCTAAGATATACAATTGATTACGGTGCATCCTTCAGTGTAAATGTACCTCATCAGGTGACTTTTCAAAAGGTACCTTGCTCAATAAACCCAGTTTTGCTTGGTTCAATTATGCAGCATGTTGCCTATAGGTTTCATGGTTTTGAAACCATGAAGCCTACAAACAACCACATGTAGGTAAATAACAACATGTTGCATAACCAAACCTTTCCTTCAGTTTCCATGTTTACATACATTTTGTATAACAAACCCAAACTGTTATATTTTATTTGTTTATCTGCATAATTGCCCCCTATATCTGCTGTCCTCGATTCTTCTTACGGCCACTCTTGGTCCCTCGTAAAGATATTAATGTCGGAATGTAAAGAAGAACGAAACACCACTACACATTTTGCCTGGCATTTCTAACAACTTTGCCAGCTCTTTTACTTAAATAATATTAAAAGATTATCTATTAATCTTTCTATCAAGGAGACAACCTAAGTTTCAATAATGTACCCTATTAAAAAGAGCCTGATATAATCCCTTATTTTATTTTTTTTATATGAAAACAGACGTAAAGTAAATAACTTTGTCATTTTTTCAAAGACATTTTGTATTTAAACTGAATATTTTTCATATTAAAAGTAGACTTTTAAAAGGACAAATGATTTCAAAATTTTCACCATCAACAAAGTGATGGCTCTTGAGCAAATAGAACTGAAAAAGAGAAATGATTGATAAAACCGAAAGAAAACTCATTCCCTCATATCACCAGATGGATAACAAAAACCAGAAACAATGATTAACCTTTTTGTTACCATATTTCTGTTGGAATACTCTGTTTGTCTCAATAAATTTTGAAAATAATGAAGAATTTAGTAAATATCTTTTGGCATTATTAAGAAAGGGTTTTGAACATAAATTCACATAAAATTATGTTGGAAGATCTTAATTTAGATGCCTTTAAAAGAAGAATCTGGAGTCAAGGAACCCTTTTGACACCAACCCACCTGAGACAAGGGATGGTCCAAGATGTGTTGGTATCAAAACAGATAATGTAACCTGATGCTGACCAATAACTGTTTGGATTCCTTAGTCCAAGACAACTGGAATGACTACAGTGTGGTCTCTGTCTCATGTCCTCAGACTGAAGTCTTGAATAAAAGCAAAGTATCACAATTAATCAGAAAAGAAGAAAAACAAAAGAATTGTCATTCAGTATTTTTCCAATCACTGGAATTACGGAATTTTCAACTTTGGCATGACATGGCATTGAGTTTGAAGAATACTACGTTAGAATACATCCGTAATCTCTATAGAAGAATAGCTGATATACAAAGTTAGCTTGTTGGTCTCCAGTCATGGTTTACATTGAAAAGAGAGAGAGAAAGAGAGAGAATCACAAGAGGTGCAGGATGAGTGTCTTATAATTTTCTGAAAAATACAAATTTTTTAATGAAGTTTTGTAGATGAAGTTAATTGCAATCATGATAAAGTTTGGAAAAACAAAAGCATATATTTGTGTTTCAAATAAATAAATACGAAATTTGTTTTATTTAGCACATTCGGTGGCATATATGAGGTGCACTTTTTTTTATAGAAAAAACCATCTGAAAACCAACGGCCCAGATCGTCTACGAGAAGCTGAATTCCCAACGTGCTTCAACCCTTCAGCATTCAGATTACTCTCTCAAATGCAAGGTCTTTTTATTCACATAATTTTGAATTAATCCTACATTATCTCAAAGCTTTTGAGATTTTGATGATAGGATTGTTTTTAGAATGACATTGTAAGAGACCAGTTCAAACACAAAATATTTGGGTCTGATCTGGTCAATTTAAATGGTAACGGGTTAATACACTAAAAACCGTTTTTCCTGAAGATGTGCTGCTGAAATTGGGGAACATTAAAGATGCCCATCTGTCTTTTGTGTCTTTTCAACCATTAAATACAGTAAGTTTTAAGGAAATACATTTTTTTCCTTTTGAAAATTAGTAATTTATTATTTCATAATTTTGTATAAGCACCAAAAGAATTTTGACGAGAGCTAAATTAGAATAATCGCATGTGTGCCATGTTTCCTGATGTTAGTCATGGTGACAAAAGTATGTTTCTATGACTGCCATGATGAGTAATATACACACTAGTATAGCATATAGTCACACACACACACAAAAACATACGCACAAGAACACACACACAAACACAAACTCTAAGAAAATTAACTCCCCTAATGTACGATTATAAAAGGTTGGTAGGCTATTAGTCCCAAGTATAGAATTATGTAGGGTCAACAGACTGCTGGCCCCATAGTGGTGGGTTAAAATGGGGAATAAGTTAGTAATATTCTTATAGAGGATTATACACAGAATTAAAAGAGGCTGATAGTTTGCTATAGCAGAAGATTATAGTCTGGCAGTGTCCAATGTTTGATAACATGACTGACCACAGCCTGGACAAGTTTAGAAGATATGAGTTTGTGAAAGTAACTGACAGGAGGCATTGACCATGCTTCAGGGACTGAAGGACATCTTTTTTTAAGCACATTTCTAATGAAATACATGATGTTTTGATTAATTTTGAAAATAATAGAGAATTTAGTAAAATTATTTTATCATTATTTAGCTGGGGTTTGGAACATAAATTAGCCGGAAATTTTGATGGAAAGTTTAATTCTGATCATTTCAACTCTTTTGTTTCCAGATTTCTGTCAAAATATTCTGCCTAGGTTTCAATTAATTTTGAAAATAATGAAAAATTTAGTAAAATAAGTCGTTATTAGGCTGATGTTTGGAAGATAAATTAGCATGGGATTTGAGGGAAGGTTTGAAATTTAGATAATTTTAAAACAGAAAATTTGTATCAACAGAGCAAGAGCAAGCTGAAGAGGGATTGGTATCAAAAGTGTTACAGAGAATTTAAAACCATCAAAGAGAATAAGTCAAATGATTGTTGTGGTAATGTGTATTAATAAAAATATATGTTCTGGTCATACTGGAGCATATATAAATTATCTTGCCTCAACAGGTCTTCACTATGCTTGCGAAGACCTGTTGAGGCAAATGAAATCGCTGTTGTGGCTGATGACAGTACTGCCTGATTGGCACCTGTGCTAGTGGAACATTAAAAGCACCATTCTAGTGTGATCGTTGCCAGGGCCGCTGACTGGCTCCCATGCTGGTGGCACATAAAAAAAGGACCATTTGAGCGTGGTTGTTGCCAGTGCTGCCAGACTGGCTCTGGTGCAGGTGGCACGTAAAAAGCACCCACTACATTCTCGGAGTGGCTGGCATTAGGAAGGGCATCCAGCTAGAGAAACTTTTCCAGATCAGATTGGAGACTGGTGCAGCCTTCTGGCTCGCCAGTCCTCAGTCAAACCTTCCAACCCATGCCAGCATAGAAAGCGGACATTAAACAATGATGATGATGATGTACACTAAATGTACTGAAAAGAAAGAAAAATGGTTTTCTTCTTCTTCTTCCATTATACTAATCGACACATCAGTGTGACAATACTTCACAAATGACAATCTAGGGAAATGGTGTAGTTTATTATCTAATTTGCAAATGAGGTTAATTACCTAAGAATTTTAATCACCAACAATGTTTAATTAAAGGAACTCTCCAGAATAAATATATAACTGGAATTGCCAGTAGCTGAAACACAAACAAGTTAAAATCCCGCCTGGAAGGGTCAACAGTACAGAGCCTGTCTCTGGGTCTCTACAGTGACCCTTGTTGTTGTTTAGCCCTAAATGAGTCCTGATCCAGCAGACCAATAACCAAAGATGTTCCAGCCATGGCCATCCAGTCTTTTAAAAGTGTCTAATGTGACATTTACTTTTTAAAGTTCCAACTCACTCTAACCTTGCACCTTTATTAAAAATCGTTAGCACACCTGACGAAATGCTAGGTGGCATTTCATCTATCTTTACATTCCAAGTTCAAATCTCACTGCGGTTGACTATGCTTGACATTCTTTTGGGGTCAATAAAATAAGTACCTGTTGAGCACTGGGGTTGGTGTAATCGACTTGTCCCCCCTCCCCCAAAGTTCCAGGCTTTGTGCCTATACTAGTTATTATTATTATTATTATTAGCAAGGTAGATTGGAAAAACCATTAAAATATTGGTTCCGGCCATTTATCTTCTGAGTTCAAATCCCTCCAAAGTCAACTTTGCCTTTCATCCTTTCGGGGTCAAAGAAATAAATACCAGCTGAGCCCTGGGGTTCATGGAGAAAACCTTTCAAAACTGCTGGCCCCTAGATTCTCTCTCTCTTCAAGGTTGATTTGCATTCCTCCAGTATTCATAAAGCAAATCCCAGTCATATACTGGGGTTTTTGATTCAACTGACCAAACCATTCCCTTCCAAATGTTTGGTCTTGTGATAAACTGAGAGACAATTAATCACCTCATTATCTCTGATGATTACCTGCTTAATTATTTATATCAAATATTTCAGAATTTAGTTGCAACTAATATCGATTTTGACTTCATGCCAAGAGAATAGAGAGAAAATGTTTCTAACCCAAAACCATAGCAGCGGATGTTAAACGATGATGATGATGATGTATATATATATATATATATATATATATATATATATACATGACATTATTGATGGATTGATGGTAATCTCAGTTGGAAATCTTGTAGTAATCTTGAAAAAGACTTAAAAACTAATCCTGAAAGTGATACACATGTGACAGGTCGGGTTGGTGTGTGTGTGTGTTGAGGTGGGGGAGGCATGCACCGTTGTAGCACATTGCTGCATCCTTCATTTGTTAGTATATTCCTGGGCCCTCCTGGGTGACCCGTTGAGCAGAGTCCCAGTCAGTCCCTATTTCTGAGACACTTCCTTATTTATCATGACCAGGTGACAGTGGTCGACCACCACCAGCCATCAACCCAGCCAGATCCTCAGTGAAGAGGGCATGGTAAGCAGGGTCTGACTTGGGAAATCGAACAACATGACCAAACAGTCTGAGCTGACATTCCTGAATCGTACGAGTAACAGGTCACATCCGAGTTTATGAATCAAGTTGTTGGTTGGATATGAAATCCAACCAATGGTAACCCATAATCCTGGAAAGTGGCCTGGTACTGAAGGAGTTCAGGTAGTCCCTAAGGACCCTGGACGTATGTGGCCAAGTGGTTAAGAAGTCCACTTTGTGATTCTGGGATTGATGGTTCAATCTTACAGTGAGGCACCTTGGAAGAATACTTTTACTGTAGACGTGAGTTAACTCAAACCTATAGACAAAAGTACAGAGAAGAAACTGTGCCGAAGCCTGTGGAATGACATTTCCTGTAATTCAAACATCCAGCCATCTTATGGACAGTGTCATATTGATTCTATTTGAGAATTATGTTAAGAGTAGATGTTACTCACCCACTTTGGATGATGATTCAATGAGTTGGTTGTTCTGCAGTTCAAAGAACGAGATATATACCTATTATTATTATTATTATTATTATTATCATTATTAGTTTGTCTGTCATTGTTGACAATGACCAAGAACATCACATAAGGAAAGAGGGTAGGGCATAGGGTGTCCGGTTGTGGCCAGTCAGTTTAATACGTGCTTGGAAGCTTCTGCCACAGGTTGGGGTTGGGCACTGACAGTCTATTGGGACTGAAGGCAAGGTGTTGGCTCTGGACTTGCATTAGTTTGTGTTTTTCTTTTTTTTTGTGCCCCTGAAATCTTGTTCTTTTCGTAGGAGGTGACATTTGTTGGTACAGCTTCACCAGGAAGGATAGTCTTGTGCTTGCATTATCCAGGTGTCAGGGTTGATCACAAAGCTCTTCAGTGAGGCTTTGCGTGTGCCCTTGAAGTAATTTTTATCAGTCTACATTGTGTCAGGCATTCGGACAAAATAGCTTGACCACCTGATTTGTGCTCTCCTCAGCAATGTGTAAAATGCTTGGCAGATCAGCTCAAGAGAGGATCTCTAGGACCTTGTCTGGCCAAGTGACTTTCATCATCTTTCTCAGGCAGTTCATGGGGGAAGAGGTTTAGCTTCTTTGTGGTGACATTTGTAAACTGTCCAAGTCTTTTATAGGTGTAGCATGGGGAATACAACTGCTTGAGACACATTCAACTTGGTGGCCCTAATGCCTCTCCTCTCCCACACTGATTCACACACACAGATATAAACAATTACGTTCAACCCATACTAGCATGGAAATACGAAAGTTAAATAAACAAACAAATGAATGAATGCATATATTTATGTAGGCCTGTCTTAAAGTGTGTGTGTGTGTGTGTGTGTGTGTGTGTGTGTGTGTGTGTGTGTGTGTGTGTGTGTGTGTGTGTGTAAGTATGAATGTATATAAGTATATATGTATGAATATATTCGTATTTTAATTATTCACCTGCAGTTGTCTCCCTTGATGGAGAGCTGATACTGCAGGTTCAAAAGCAGAATGTCTGAGTTCGAACGTATGGATGGATATGTGTGTGTGTGCGTGTGTGTTACGATTTTATATTTGAGCAGTAATACCATTGATTTCACACCAAGGTATCACCCAGATGTCAGAGTTGTGGGTGGAGCTTTTACTACAAGTGGACGTCCCTTCTCTGCACAGCTCACTTCCCTGCAGAGATGTATTGAATACTTCAGTTGTTCTACACACAACACCAGACATACACTCATTGCATAAATCTGTTCAAGCAGATACCTCCCCCCACCCCCCGCCATACTATCATTCACTCAGCCATTGATCCTTAAAAAACGGAGTAATTAAAATTCTTTAAGCTTCCAGTGTACAGGAGTGGCTGTGTGGTAAGTAGCTTGCTTCCCAACCACATGGTTTCAGGTTCAGTTCTACTGTGTGGCACCTTGGGCAACTGTCTTCTACTATAGCCTCGGGCCAACCAAAGCCGTGAGAGTGGATTTGGTAGACGGAAACTGAAAGAAGCTCGTCATATATATGCATATATTTGTGTGTTTATGTTTGTCCCCCCCCACCTACTATCGCCTGACAACCGATGCTGGTGTGTTTACATCCCCATAACTTAACAGTTCAGCAAAAGCAACCGATAGAATAAGCACTAGGCTTACAAAGAATAAGTCCTGGGGTCGATTTGCTTGGCTAAAGGCGATGCTCCAGCATGGCTGCAATCAAATGACTGAAACATGTAAAAGAACATGTGGGTGTGGGTGTGTGTGTGTGTGTGGGTGTGTGTCTTTGAGTCTGTGTTTGTTCCCAACCATCACTTGGAAAAAGGTGTTGGTGTGTTTACCTCCCCATAACCTAGCAGTTCAGCAAAAGACACTGACAGAATAAGTAGCAGGGTTTAAAAGAGAATAAGTTCTGGGGTCAGTTTATTTGACTAAAACTTCTTTGACATGGTGCCCCAGCATGGGCACAGTCTCATAACTGAAACAAGCAAAAGATAAAAGATAAGACGGGGGTGACCCCTCCAGTGCTGGGGTCACAATGCACCATGGTCTCTTGTCTGTACATGTGTGTGTATTTGTGCTTGTGTGTGTGTATAGATATATTCTTGTGTAAGTGTATATATGTATGTGTGTATGCTTGTGTGTGCATATATGTATGTATGCATGTGTATATATGTAAGTGTATGCATGTAGGTGTTTAGGAAATAGCTGGACACAGAATTCTCGGTGGGGAAAGAAAAACACACAGGAAAAGATGAAATATCTGGAACTTACCATTTTGTAAATAACTCCTGGAGCGCTGAAATTTATACATTTTTCTTTTACCCATGTTCCACAGACTCGTTATGGACATTACTGTAGTAGTAGGAGGAGGAGGACTAGTAGTAGTTGTTGTTGCTTTTGTCGCTGCTGAAGCTTTGAGAAGCAAGTTGATTGATGTTGGGGAGTGAGGCTATGTCTGTTAAAGTGTTCCATACTTGACCATCTTATGGCACTGTAGATTATGGTAATATTGCGGCAGATAAGCCTACAGAATACCACAGCAAATAAAGATTGATTTATGAGAGTCAAACATATGGCTTTAACAAAGATTAGTCAGTATTAGCAGCCAATAGATTTTGGGTGGAGAGGCCTTCAGTGTGGGAATAGTAACAGCAAGGGGCAGCTACAGAACATGGTCAGTGGATTAAGGAAGAATCCAATGCAGGCGAGTGCTAAGGTCATTTGTCATTGGAAAACTAATAACAAAGAAAGAAAGAAAGAAGGAAGCAATGGCAGCAACAACAACAACAACAACAAAAAAAAAGCTAGATCCCTCGATATTAGTTGATACGTGCGGAATGTGCATAGAAGATGCATTTAAAATGAGGTTGTCGTTTATGAGGCAGGAAGTTAGTTTGTTAATAAATATATAATAGCTATGAATAAATAAACAGTGAACAAATGTTAAAGAATAACAGAATAATAGGATGAGAGAATGATAGAGATAATGTGCAGCAGAGAGAAAACGAAAGAAAATAAAAAGAGGTCAGGCTATGGGATAGATTATTGACCCAAATATAGCATGTGGGGGTGGGGGTGGGGGGAGAATGAATGAATGGGGTTATCACATGTGATAAATGTATTGAGGTGAAATATATTTATCACTTGTGATAAATATATTTAGTTAAAATATATTTATTACTATTAAGAAACAGATTTAGATTCAGTCCAGTTCGTTACAACAACATTCAGACAAAAGGTAAAATCTTTCTATTTTCTACAGAAATGACAAAGTTCCTTTTTCTTATAAGAATTTAAGAGAGGAAAAAAAATACTGGATTCCAACGATTCACCTGAATATATTGGAAAAGTGGAAATGTGAAGTTGAGAGATTCAGGTCTGTTGCAAAAAATTACCAGAAACACTAATGGCAAATGATTTTTTTTTTTGCTCCATACATATATCATCATCATCATTGTCATCATAATCAATGATGGTGATGATGATGATGATGATGATGGGAAGCATGATTGGATCCAACAAGTCAGAGGAATGCACCAAGATCCAGTGTCTGCTTTGACATCATTTCAACTGGTGAATGCCCTTCCAAATGCCAACCACTTCAAAGAGTGTACTGGCTGCTTTTTACAAGGCCCCTGTGCAAGTGAGGTTACCAAGTAACCTGCATGACAAAAATCCACTGAACTGAGGGGGGGGGGAGAAGTGCTAATGAGGGAGGTGGCTTTGTGCCAGCTGAGTGGGGGGGGGTTAAAGAATGTTAGAGGGACGAAGCTATAGAAGAGATAGATGACTACCCTACATCATATGAGGGTGGGTGGGAGTTGTTGGGAAGGAGATAAGAGGGTAGTGATGGGGATGGAAAAACAGTTTGTTAAGAAATAAGGAGGGGAGGATAAGGGTATGTTCAGTGGATTGGTAGGAAGGGTGGGTGGGGTGGAGTGGGTGGTGAGAAATATCAGTATGGAGGCAGGTAGCAGGGGGGGGGGGCAGGGGAAAGAGAGAATTAGGTCAGGAAAAAGGAAGTGATGAGTAGCAACGTGTGTGTAAGAGGGAGACGAACAGTGGCAGAGATGGAAGTGAGAGGTACATAAGGTGGGTGGATGTGGGATCTAATGAGTGGAGTGACAACAGTGAGGTGGAGGGAGGGTATTGATGTCAGACACAAAAGGGCATTGAGAATGGCTGCAAACATGAGAGCTATTTCAGATAAAGTATGGCAGACCTAAGATGGAGGTGAGAGGGAAACAGAGAGACATAGTTGAAGGCACAAAAAGAAGGTAATTGGTGGGAAACTGGTTAGGAAACGATGAGAAAGAGTGACGTGCATTGATAGGAAATGGTTCCAAAAGGAAGCAAGTGGGACATAAGTGGGGACGAAATATGTACCAGTTTTGTTCTCAAATAATTACAGCAGCTAAGTAGTGCCATAGTTAGAAGAGTGAAGGAGGGATGGGTGTTAGGAGGATGAGGGAATGCATAACAGGGAAGATTGGATGTAGGAACAGAACCCACTATGTACAGGTATAAACAAAAACCTCAGTTTTGCCACAAAAAAACAGGTCCTTTCAAACACGATGAACCACAAGTCATCACAGTTTTTTGTCATTTCCTCCTTGAGGCTCAGCCTCTTGAGATCAGCCCTCACTGTATGTCATGAAATGGTCATCAATGATTGAAATGGTGGAGTCAGCATCAAGCTATGAACACACTTTTGATTCACAGACAACAATTGTGTCCATCACAGAAATGTCAGAGTAACTGATGGAGTTAGACATTGAGAATTCAGCTGCAAAATAAACTGCAAATAAACATAATAGATATGGTGTACAAATGAAAAACAATGGTAAATGATGGCAGAAGTAATGAATACGAGATGAAGGAGGGGGTCTATTTGAGAGAGAAAGGGTAAATATATGGCCAGACATTGAAAGCTGAAATCTTGAATTAAGAAGAAAATTAAAGACATTAGCCTTGATTAAAGGCAGCTTCAAATCACAGATGGACAAGCTCTTGTATGTCAATGTCTTCAATGTTATCATCCTGCCTGGAGTGAACAATGTAATCACAGATGGGAAAAAGTTCCACTGGGTTGGATATGTGAAAAGACTCAGAGACAACAGATGCAGCAGTTGTTGAGTTTTATCCACGAAACTGTGAGAGACCATTCAGAAAACCTCCAAGACAATGAGAAGATGATATGAAGAAATGGTTTTGGAGCAAATGGAAGAGAAGGGCACAATCAATGGAAAAATAGAAGGGCATTGTGACCAGTGAGGGATAACAACTTGTGATAATCTGGTTGAAAATACACACACATACACACACAATCTCAGTTACCATGGTTTCAATCCTGCACTTGAAAAGATTTCTTCAAATCAATAAACTCAATTGTTACTTTCAAATGACATGTGTCATTTCCATTCCTGCCTCACCAGTCAGAAAAATTGATCAATAACACTTTAACAAAACACAATCACACACCTTACCTGTCTGTTTACCTAGTGACTCATCTCCTATTTACCTATTTTCACCTATCTACCTGGTTGTTTATTTCTGCCTATTGTCACTTATTATCTTTGGAATTCAATAGTGACTGGGCTAAAATATTCTTTTCCACTCTAGGCACAAGGCCCGAAATTTTTGAGGAGAAGGCCAGTTGATTAGATTGACCCCAGTATGCAACTGGTACTTAATTTATTGACCCCAGTATGCAACTGGTACTTAATTTATTGACCCCAGTATGCAACTGGTACTTAATTTATCGACCCCAAAATGATGAAAGGTAAAATCAACCTCGGCGGAATTTGAACTCAGAACATAAAGACTGACGAAATACCACTAAGCATTTTGCCCAGTGTGCTAACGATTCTGCTAGCTCATCACCTCAATGGACTAAAATATTATTTGGTAAATGGGTAAGAATGGAAGAGAAAAAAAAAAGCCCTGAATAGAGATCCTTGATGTTCAACCAGCTGACAGCAGATGATCCTTAATGTTCCTGTAGATGTGGTATCAATGATTCCAATCTGAAAGGTGGCTGAGATTTCTTCTGTCAGTCAAAATGGTGTTCACTATTGTTTGTATTTTCTTCACCCAAAATGTTACAACACACACACACACATACATTGCCTCACAGAGGCAATGACAAATGACCAAGGCCTCTGGCAATATGCCATGCTTCAGTAGAAGACTTATGAAGCCAAGTGAAATTGTTATAATGGTAGATCCTGGGGTCACACAACTTGTATGTCTAAGCACTCATTACTCTCTTGGAGTAGTTGGTGTTAGGAAGGGCATCCGGACACAGAAATCATGCCAAATCAGACTGAGGTCTGGTGCAGCCCTTCAGCTCTCCAGCCCTGGTCAAACCATCCAACCCATGCCAGCAAGGACAACGGACATTAAATGATGATGATGATGATGATGATGATGATATATATATATTAAATATCCATCATGGCTGATCTTATCTATTGGTTTCGTGTAAAGAATACAATTGGAGAGAGTTAGGTTACAAACTGATTATATAACTTTACACTCGTAAACGAGGGAAGAGAGTAGTCGCCATATTCCCTTCCGTATCTGCTAACTCTGACCAGCATAAAAGACAAAGAATCAGTCGTCAGAGTTGGCCGGCATGGAAAGGAATATGGCAACTGCTCTCTTCCTACATTTATATTCTCTTAGACAATTCATACACGTCTAAATATCATAACCATGGGCTGACTGAAGCCTTATGATGGAGTTTGGTAGGCGGAAGTTTCCATTGTGTGTGTGTAGAAGTGCTTCTGCCTCCTAACAGAGAGGTTGGGGGTGGGGGAGAGAATATACATACATACATACATATATGTGTATATATATATATGTATATATGTTAAATTCAAATTACGACAAACGTAAATAAACAAACGAAGTTTGCTTTTAGAAGCGTTGAGATGTCTTTTAGAAAGTTAAAGAAGTGATTTTTAATTCTCAATCGCAGAATAATGTTAATAATATAGCCTGAACAGGATATACTACCCTTATTTTGCAGAGAAAAGTGTAGGTGGCTAGCTGTGTAGCCACCTACACTTTTCTCTGCAAAATAAGGGTATATTATTAACATTATTCTGCGATTGAGAATTAAAAATCACATGTATATATGTATTTGTGTGTGTTGTTGACAGAAATTTTGTTGGCCTAAAAGGCACCTCCAAGGGTCTGATATCACAGATGGTTTAGCTTAATTAACACCACAGACATCAAAACAGAGTTTGTGTGGAGATAACAATCCTCCACCACACCCGCCCACCCACGTCATCTCGCCACAGCTGTCACCACCACCACCACCACCATTTATGTATCCCCCAATAAAACAAGACCGAAATAACTTTAATGTAAACATTTCAAATAGTTCCAGCATCCGTTTTTTAAAGAAAGTTGACACAACCATATTTACACTGATTATAAATATCTCTCGTTAAAACACTTTCATTTCGCTCCATGCAGCTTAAAGTTTTGCAGACTTTGAAGAGAAATGCTGGCTCGTTCGGACTTGGTTTGCTGAACCTGAATGAACTGGGTTTCTGTCAGAAGCCTGTAAAACTTTAAGAAGCATGGAACCAAATCAAATAGCTTTAAATAATAATAGATGTAATTCCAATTAAATGTGTTGAATGCCTCTTTCTTTTGCTTCTCCACTCCCACTACCCCCCCCCCCCCCAATGTTGTTTGTATTCGGAATTCTGTACCATGTTCTCTATTTTCTGTTTGTTTGTTCTTTTGTCTTTGTTGCTGTACACATTCGCTAGCTTTCTTACAAAGGGGTCTAATACTCTTAGCTTAGACTTTTTTGGGGGACAACCAGATCGAACCATCTCAAGTGTAACTGCCTGAAATGGTCGTGACCTCTAGAACTTGCCTGAGGAAAGAAAGCCACGAATGATCCATCCTTTTTTTTTTTGCCTGTCCTTCTAATTGTTGTTTCTCTTGTCTGCCTTTGTATCGTCAATCTGTCTGAATGTTTTAATGTCCTCCATTGCGTTTTTGTTTCATTTATATATATATATACACCAGTCCTCAGTCAAATCGTCCAACCCATGCTAGCATGGAAGGCGGACGTTAAACGATGATGATGATATATAGAAAGAGAAAGAAAGGTAGTAAAAACTACTTCCTTACATGTTGAAAAATAAATGCTCCAATGAACATCCACAATAATAGTCTTGATACAAAATACCTGTAAACTGGGCGAGATAAATAAAAGATTTTTTTTTCAAAATTACAGCAGGTGTGTGTGTGTGTGTATATATATATATATATATATATATATATATATATATATATATATACTGAGGGTGATGAATTGAATATTAGTTTAATTAACATCAATTTAAAACCAGTGGCCTAGCATATAAAAAAAAATCTGAAAATTCAGAAAATTGTATTACATCCCTTCTTATACGTGTATATATATATAGTTTTCGGGAAAATAACCAATTTTCAAGAACTCATCGATGAAAATCCACTATCACATATAGAAAAATTAATAATTAAAAGCACAATAAATGAGTATAATGTAAAGTAAAGTAAATATCATAAGATAAATATAATAAAAAGATTATGTAAGATGTTTTTTGTATATAATATACATGTTATTATAATGGATGAAGGGATGATTATTGAATGGTTATTATTTTGATATTATGATATTTTAAAAATAATTTTTCTATCTTTATATAATAAGTATTTCATATTAATTCATTTGGTACTTATTGTTGGTTGAGATATATATCTAATTATTGTTCTACTTACGATCTGACGAGTAGCTATATTTTTGAATAGAACTTATTTTCGATAATTTCAATTGATTTTAATCGATTTAAATTTCTTTTCTATTTGAAAATTGGTTATGAAACACGTGTAATCTTTTTATTATATTTATCTTATGATATTTACTTTACTTTACATTATACTCATTTATTGTGCTTTTAATTATTAATTTTTCTATATGTGATAGTGGATTTTCATCGATGAGTTCTTGAAAATTGGTTATTTTCCCTAAAACTATATATATTTTATATATACTTTATCTATAAGGCTCAATTTAATTTTAATTTTTTATAAATTGATTTTAATTGAGTTTTTTACCTGTAATTTTGGATTTTGTCCCTAATAATATTATATATATATATATATATATATATATATATATATATATATATGATATATATATATGTATGTATGTATGTATATATATATATTGTTTACTGCTTAAATAAATGGAGTCGCATGAAACGATCGTACTGCAGTAACCTTGAATATCTTTGTTGCTTATTTTGATTTATATATATATATATGTATGTATGTATGTATGTATGTATTGGATTATAACATTCAGACTGACAGAGTAATAGAAGAAGCTAGAAATGCCTGCTTTAGTAGGTCGTAAGCAAAGAGAATAGAAAGTGCCAGGAAATCGACTTCACAGTCCCAAATGACGAGAAAGTCAATATGAGAGGTATAGAGAAAATAGTAAAGTACCAGGACAAAGCCATAGAGTTGCAGACCCTCCAGAAAGTGCAGGTAAAATATGTATCCCAGTAGTTATAGGTGCATTAGGAACTATCCCTAAGGATTTGAATAGATGGATAGAGGAAATAGGCAGAAAACCCAGAAAACAGTGTTATGAGAGAAAGCTAGGATACTTAGGAGGGTTCTTGGCACAAGTTTATTTGTTGTTGTCCGATGTTAAGAACTTTTCTTTCCCAACAGTTTAATCTGTTGAGCGTTTATGGAACAATAATAATGAACTTATTGTATACAATGCTCAAGTGCACTATGTATATATTATCATCATCATCATCCTTTAACGTCCGTTATTCATGCTGGCATGGGTTGGACAGTTTGACCGAACTGGCATGCTGGAATGCAGCAACAGATTTCAGTGTGATTTGGTTTCCTACGGCTGGATGCTTTTCCTAACACCGACCACTGAGAAAGTGTAATGGGTGCTTTTACATGCCAACCAGCACAGGTGCCATTTGCGTGAGACCTGGGTGCTTTTATGTGCCAACTGCGTGGCACCAGTATCAGCCGTGACTAATTCTGCTTGGTTTGATGGGTTTTGTCAAGCACAACGTAATGCCAAAGGTCTTGGTCACTGCCTCCATGGGACCCAACACTCGAAAGGAACTCAGCCACTTTGCCTGTGAGGCCCAATGCTTGAAAGGTGTTCTTTACATGCCACCAGCATGGGTGCACTTGGTTTGATGGGTCTTCTCAAGCACTGCATATTTCCAAAGGTCTCGGTCACTAGTCATTGCCTCTGTGAGGCTCAATGTTCAAAGATCATGCTTCAGCACCTCTTCCCATGTCTTCCTGGGTCTACCTCTACCACAGGTTCCCTCCACAGTTAGAGAGCAGCACTTTTTTACACAGCCCTCCTGATCCATACACATCACATGACCATACCAGCGCAGTTGCCTCTCTTGCATGCAACATCTGATGCCTCTTATGCCCAACTTTTCTCTCAAGATGCTTACACTCTGTTGAACATGCACATCCAGCAAAGCATACTGGCTTCATTTTTTTTTAAGCCTACGCATGTCCTCGGCTGTCACAGCCCATGTTTCACTGCCATGTAGCATAGCTGTTTGCACACAGGAATCATGCAATCTGCCTTTCACTCTGAGAGAGAAGCCCTTTGTTGCTAGCAGGGGTAGGAGCTCTCTGAACTTTGCCCAGCCTAATCTTATTCTCACAGCTACGCTCTCGGAGCATCCACCTCCACTACTAACTTAGTCACCAAGATAATGGAAGCTACCTACTACCTCTAGCTTGCCTCCCTGGCAGTTGATTGAGTCTATTTTCTGTACATCTTCAGTGTTTATTGCCCCAGTGCATCTGCCACACATAAAAACTATTTTCCCGGTTAACCTTCCTTTGACATTGCTGCACCTCTTATGTGTCCAAAGCTTATACTGAGTGCATCTTATGGAGTTTCTACCTACACCTCTTCTTCAGATTGAACAGGGCCATCTACCTGAAGAGATTTGTGATCTGTCTGCCTTCCTACTTTGGTTTTTGCTAGGTTAACTCTTTTATATATATATATATATATATATATATATATATCACTATTATCATTTAATGTCCAATGTCCATGATGACAAGTAGGGGGTCTACACCAGGCTCCAGTCTGATTTGGCATGGTATCTACGACTGGGTGCTCTTCCTGATGCCAACCACTTTACTGGGTGTAATGGGTGCATTTATGCAGCACTAGTATGGGTGCCTGCAAGATTAGGGATATTTAGCTGGAGATGGATGCAGGGGTCACGCCTGCATGCAAGGACAACCACAATTTTACTCAGCTTGACATGATTTCTCCAACACAGAAGATTGCCAGGAGTCATGTGTGTGTGTGTGTGTGTGTACCTTTGTGTTTGTCCCCACCACCACTTGATAACTAGTGTTGGTGTGTTTATGTCCCTGTAACCTAGCAGTTTGGCAAAAGAGACCAATAGAATAAGTACTTGGTTTAAAAAGAAAATAAGTGCTGGGGGTCAATTAGTTTGACTAAAATTTGTTGACACGTTGCTCCAACATGGCCGCAGTCTAATGATTGAAACAAAAACATTAAAAACAATATATATAGATGTATGAAAACAGTGCAGAAATCCATTTTATATCCACACACACCTGATATCGCTAACGATAAATGGAATATTTAAAAGGAAACGGCAGCAGATCAGTGAAAAGAATTTCAGGGAAAAAAGAAGGTGAAACAAGTGTCTTAAAAGGAAAAAAAATTCTAAATAGAGAGCAGAACATTATTTGAAAAAACAATGGATTGATGAAGAAGAAGACTGGGGGAAGAAGAGGCAGCAGCTACTGGTTAGCTTCACACACACACACTTGTATAGCAGCATTGATAAAATCACATGTACATTGTTGTTATACATGCATATATTTTGTTATATGTATCATTCAACTACGGTAGTAGTCGAATAATATTATTAAGGGCGCAGTTTACTCACATGCAGCATCTTTCAGAGCTTGTCGCTAATTCAGTTCTTAACTAAATTGAAAACCGTTAAGATTGTTGAAGAAGATTGGTCCTTAGCTACATTTTGGCATTAACAAATTGAGATTTGATCCAGTAGAAAAAGGTTTATGTCAAAATTTATAGAGTAAGTAATACCTCCAATCAAGTTTAGATTTAAATAACTTTTTTATTTTAAAAGCAAAATATATTTATTTTAGCTTCAATGACAGAAAAAAGCATGGAGAATTTCATAATTTTGTTCTCATGCAACAAAAATTTGTATAAAAAAGTTGTGAAAAAATATTTAAGTAAGGCAAAAAATTGGATTTAAGTATAATTTACTTTTTTATATTTTAAAAACAAACTATATTTTAGTTAAGTTTAAATGATAGAGCTCAAATTGAGGAATTTCATGGTTTCAATCTCATGCAATTAAGTTTTAAAAGAAAAAAGTTGAGTGTTTGTTTCCCAAATTTGTGGGTGATAATATAGTTCTATACTTTTTTATGAATATTGTTCTATAAGGGGACTTTTAATATATGTCACCAGTGTCATTGAGGTAAGGAAAAAAATTATCAACGACACCACTAATTGACACATTTGACACATTATTAATTAGTATAATAGCATAGCCTGGAAAAAACATGGATTACATGGAAAAATGCGAGCAAGAGAAATAATATTCTTAAGGTTATAAACCTGGAAAATTACAAGACAAGTTTACCCTAGAATACTTAAAAAATGAGAGCCAAAAGTACGAATATAGCTAAAGTTTTATGCAAAGTAGAATAGTATAAAATATGGTAGGTAAATTCATTATGTAAAAAATAGGCTCAAGACTAAAAGTGTGAAGACTTGGCAATAACTCAAGCAAATTATTGTTATATATTATAGTAAAATCTTCCTATAACTAATTTTTGTATTATTCTATTTATTGTACTAATTATGTACTACTATTATTTTTTATAACCTATTTTCAAATTTCTAATTATTAATTAATAATTAAAAAATTAAATTTCTTTTAAAGTGTAAAAAATATTTTGAGTTATTTTTTATTTTTAATAGAAGTAACAAGTAACAACAAATAGAGGTAATAACTTGTAATAAAATTTTTAGCTTAAATAAAAACTAATATTTTCTAAATCTAAATATTTTAATCCTTAGCTG
The DNA here is from genome assembly GCF_046866305.1 of Octopus bimaculoides. Taxonomy (NCBI): domain Eukaryota; kingdom Metazoa; phylum Mollusca; class Cephalopoda; order Octopoda; family Octopodidae; genus Octopus; species Octopus bimaculoides. The sequence continues at coordinate 193,767,134 of NC_142929.1, read as the reverse complement.
CAATATTTTAAGTAAGAATTTTCTTGTTCTGTACTTTACCAGATGTAATAACTTATCCTGTACTTTTCCAAA